>NW_027176483.1:19847254-19897254 GCF_023349555.1 Cebidichthys violaceus | reverse complement strand
CCTCCATGTCCTTCGACACAACATCATCTATCACCCCTTGTCCAGCGAATCCGGCCACACGCCACCCGCACCAAATCCACATCGAGGCCAGATGGTCGGTTTCCCAGGCACTCAACCCGCAGCTGTACTACAGCCAGCTCACAGCTCCCAGATCCAGCTCCTCCTGTGCAACATCAGCCACTACAGAGGCCAGGTGGTATCTCCCCCCCTGCTCCCACATCCTCCACCTTTCTCAGCAGCAAACACTACTACCAACTACCAATTCAAATTCTTAGCAGCAGATTCAGATCCCCATAGAACATCGGTCCCTCCGATTTCAGTGACCATTCATTGTACGACTCAGTTGTTACGTGTTATGTTTTCTCCCCTCCTGCCTTTTCTTTCTCTCTCCCTGAGTTCCCTATTTAGGTGTCAATCAGTTGATTGGGTTCCACCTGTGGAGGCCGGTCGTGCTGCTCAAAGGATTGCAGGCTGGCCAATCGGCAGAGGGCAGAGGGGGAGCCACAGATAAAGCAGGAAGACTCAGGAGTTCAGCTGGTTCTCCACTTATTGGTCGGTGTCCCATCTGTATTTGGTTTTGGTCGAGTACATTTAGATAAGTTAGAGAAGCCATTTCGTTTGTTTGTCAGTTAATTAGGCCAAGTTTTGTTATATTAGTTTCAATTGTTCGGCACAACCACACCTGTCCCATCCTCTCCCACTCTGTGTTAAGACTCACTCTGATTGAACTGTACGTGAGCAAAATAAATATTGTTTATGGTTCATGGTCTATTTGTCTATCATTTGGGTTGCTTCGTGTTAGTCCCTAACCCTCCCCTGGACCAATAGAAAAGGGACGTAACGCAGTATTAAATCCTGTCATACCTCTCACAACCTACCTTTTTCATCCTTCTACATCATAACCTTATGGGCTTCATCGCTCACGTCCACTCAGTTCTCAAAATCAGAACGTCCACCATCCAGGTGTACCTTAGCGACATCAACTTGGGGTGACCGTGGCTAGCAGGGCTGCCTTTCAATCAGTCGATTCGATCCCCGGCTCCAGCTCCGCTAGTCTCATGTCAATGTGTCCTTGAGCAAGACACTTAACCCCAAAATTGCACCCGTAGCTGCGTCTACGGTGTATAGATATATACTGAATTGTAAGTCGCTTTGGATAAAAGCGTCTGCTAAATTACTGTAATGTAATGTAACTTCTTCATCAAACTGCTTACCGGTGCGCCAGCTCTCTCCATCATTCCTCACCCCTACATCAGTACGTCATTCAAAGGCCCCATAACGCTCAGCCCTGACAGCAGACCTCCGCATCCAAACTCTCCACGCAGTTTACTCATCCCCTTCCATGAACTCGACCCTTTAATTCATGTTCCTCCTAGCATTCTTCGCTTTTTTCACGATTCTTCAAATTCACTGCCGACCCATCGGGGCACGCAAGCCTCTCTGATATTTCCATTCACTCCCCAGACACCCTTAAATCCAAAATTAAACAAGACAAAGCCAACTTGTTTGGTCTCTCTCACCCAACTTTCCTTTTTCATCCAAAAATCGTGTGCCGAGCCTTTTTCAAACTCTAACATACAGGAACCAGAGATTAGCCCACCATGCTTCACCACAAGTCCTCACAAGCCTATTATAATTACATTTACAGCCACCTCAGTGACATCCGAGAGCACACGCTCACTTAGTTCAGCAACGTTTTTTGGGGGATGATGACGCACAATCGGGACATGCCCCCACTCTGAGTCTCGTCCCCGGGGGATACCCAATACTCCAGCCACAACACGAAGGCCTCTTTCATCCCCATGTCGTCGGCCCCCTTTCATCCATCCTCTCAACCCCCACCATCCCACCGTACACGACTCCGATCAACCTTCGGCTCTCGCTCATCCCCTGGCAACCGCCTCCCTTCCATCCCTCCCCTCAACCCCCATCATCCCACCGAATACGACCCTCTTCCTACCATCCCAACGAACTCAACCCTTAACCAATCTTCTCACATTCTCATGCCACGCCAAATAAAAGTGCTTTTGTTCCTCACTCGTGGCTTTGGTTTTGGTTAGTGAACATCCCACTTGTTTAGTTACATTTTAGACCATGATTTGCCATGCCTTAAACTCAGGTCTAAGGTGAGCACAGAGAAACTTTCTCCCTGCAGCATAAGAAGGTGAAGACAGCCTTGGAGTGTTAAACTGCACATACTGTACATCATTCTGCACTGTGAAGCTCAAACATCCCAGTAAAGTAAATAATGAGCAAAACACATTTTTGAGTGGAGGGGGGCAGCATGCATTCAGTGGACAGGGATCTTTTAGACACCTAGAAGAAAGGTCCACCTAAAAAACTCAATATCGGTGTAAATGTATGCTATATGTAGAATATTTTCACAGCTTTATCTTTGAGGAAACCCATTTCCGACTCTGGAAATGAAGCCGTTATAACACCAATTATCAACCCCCAAATTTTTTGTTTGTTTGTTTTCTTTAGTTCCCCTCTCGGAAACATAGATTGTGTCTAAAATACGTTTTGCTGCCTTGCCACGCCCCCACCAACCAACCGCCATATGCACTGACTATGGATAGGTACCTCATACAACCCCGCTTGAAAACATCCAACAACCATCCCTTTTTTACGTGGCGCTGGAGTCGGCTGGACTGCTGACAGGACAGGCGGAGCAGGGGCAGGCTGAGAAACAGACCGGCAACTAGCTGTGTGGAGACTTACAGGCAGATGGCTAGCCGGTAGCAGGCTAGTCGAGTGTGGTTCGGCAGGCTGAGAAGCAGACCGGAGGATAGCTATAGCTAGTTTAGGAAGTCCTTAGCCCAGCCAGGTAAAGAGCTCCCCAGCCAAGGCATAGATGACGCCTCCCTCAGTGAGTGCCAACCTCAGAGCAGCCTCTTTGATCTCCTTACTTGGAGCTCAACAGAGGGGGGAATAATTCAGTTTGTAAATCTCCTCCTCAAACAATGATATTGGTCGGCTGTGTCCATAAGTGACCAGTTCAGACAGGTTAAGGTGTGTAGGAAAAGCTCTTCTTTACTTATCCGGAGAGGTTCGGTACACAAGGAGGCAGTCAGAACACGCAAAACAAACCAGGCAGGGATCATGCAAAACGTGGTGGAGGAAAAATAGGCAGAGATCACAATAAAAAACGGGAACATGAAGACTAGGAAATGGCTGGGACACTTGACACGGAGAACAAAGGCAAACTGGCCCAGAGACAGGAGAGGAGATTAGACACAGGTGGATTCAGGGGCGGGGCGGACGATCACAGTGGTGGGAAAACACACAAAGGCAGGAAGTGAAGTGATCTGAAATGAGAGGAGATTAAAAAAATTACCTTTTAATGATTCTTTAAATGGTTGTAATACAAGTTATACACTTTTCAACAAGTGTTCATTAACAAGGCTGTATGTACAACGTTAACAATTCACATGACTGAGCTTTTAATGAGAACCTCCCTTGACATACTGTATATGAACTATATGCCTAACATTCATTTTCACTCCACTTCACATTAAAGCTTTTCTTTCTTCTCAACTTAATAAATAGGAAAGACATCTACCATCCGGAGATGTGATTGTTAAATTATTATTTATTTATGTGACTATAGCAGAGCTCCTGCCAGTCACATTATATGAGCAGCAGATCCCTGACTGGGTTGCATCTGACTGGATTAGCTGTTTTCTGCCTCAACACAATGGACACCAGCAGGAAACCAGATCAAACCACACACAAGCATATGCATTTGTAGAGAGCGCATATCACATGTGCATGTGTGCAGTTGTGTGTGTGCAAAGAGCCAGGCTAAAGGGCCGAAAGCCAACAAAGAACAAGAAGAGAGAAGCAGCAGGAAGCTGACTAGTCACTTCATCCCCTTCTCTCTCTCTCTCTCTCTCTCTCTCTCTCTCTCTCTCTCTCTCTCTCTGCTTAGGCAGACGGCGGGATCAAGGGAGAAAGTTGAAGTTAAAATCAAAGGTTGACCCAGGGATTATTCCTGAGTGTAGAAGACGGTTCAGGTTTAAAGAGAACCATAGAAGCAGAGGGGATAATTTTTAATGATCAGATTGTCGTCCAAAGACAGAAACACGTAAACATTACCGTAAGTATTGTTAAGCCCTAGTTTGTTCCTCTTTATGATTATTGCTGAATTTTAAAATGATGTGTTGATGATTAAATTCAAACCTATTTACATTTAGTAACATCATTTTATGTAGCCCGCGAATCCGCCAACAAAAAAAATATATATATATTTTTTTTTTTAAATGTAAAGTTTGACTTAATAAAAAATGTCCCCATGGTCGAAATTATGAGATAGAAAGTCGAAATTAGGAGATAGCATGTTGTCTGTGTGCCGACATTAAAACTATCACAACAGGTGGACAGGAGAGGCAACGTGAAAGGTAAAGCGGTTTTCCAACAAGTGATTGAGTTGAAAATGATCGACAAATAATCCCAAAATGTCCACAAAGACAAAAATTGATGCAGAGGGAAGAAAATGTTATGAAAGATGGGAAAGCGAATACATGTTTGTACTTCAAGGAGAAAAACCGGTCTGTCTTCTGTGCTATGAGGCAGTGTCTGTGATGAAGGAATACAATTTACGTCGGCATTTTGACACCGAACACGGAGCTAAATTTAGCCTCCAAGAAAAACATCAAATTGTCCAAGAATTAAAAGGCAGACTGCAATCGCAGCAGAATATATTTACAAAAGCTACAGCCCAGTGTATGCTAAAGGTGTGTGAGCAGGTGAGCTCCGACCAGATACAGACTTTTACAAATGTCAGTTTGTGAAGAAACACCATTGCAGACCGAGTTCAGGAACTAGCAGGCAAGCTAACAACACAGCTAGCTAAGAGACGAGCAGGTACTTGTCTTTTTCATCAGCTGTTGATGAAAGCACAGACAACACGGATACATCATACATCTATCAGTGTTTATACGAGGCTGAAGGCAGACCTGACCGTCAGTGAGGAGCTCTTGGATGTAGCTGCATGAATGAACTTTTTCTTTAAAAGTTTGATCTTTGAAAAGTTTGAGCAGCGGCTCTACTCCGCGCTCCCTCCGGATCCCATATCTGTAAGGCTACCCTACCGAGGAACGCTCATTTCAGCCGCTTGTATCTGCAATCTTGTTCTTTTGGTCGCTACCCAAAACTGATGACAATAGGAAAGGGATGGAACATAGATGGACAGGTAAATTGAGAGCTTTGCCTTCCGGCTCAGCGACCCTCTTCACCACAATTGTCCGGTACAACGCCCGCCTCACTGCTGACACCACACAAAGTTTTTATCTTCAGAGTTAAACTTGGTCTTTGATACGATAAAACAAAACACTGAGGCCGTACTTGACCGGTGAACCGGTAGACGGAAAATGCATGCAAGGGCATCTCCAAGAAAATATCTTCCTCATATGTTCCAGTGCACCTTCTGAGGCAAGTAGTTAAATCCTTAAGTTTGAGCCACCCGGACTATTGCTCACCTGAATGGTCTGCCTCCATCACAAAGTCTACTGAGGAAACTACAAATTGCCCAATGTACAAATAGTAGTACATTGTCTTATGAGGACAAACAGACAGCATGCATCATATACTCTCATGCTAAGCTGAAAAACACCTTTGCTTAATGCCCAAATGAACTTGTTACTTATAATGACCCGCAATTTTCAGGCAGAGCTTTCATGTAGTTCTCAAAAGGGGTATCAAGACTGAGAGAATTGCGCAGCCAAACATATTCTGAAACTAACTGATCCCTTCTTAGCCATCATAATCTACAAGGCTACCCGGCTTCAAGCCACAGGCGTGAGCCCAGCTCAGCTCATGCTTGGCAGGCAGATCTGTACAACAGTTCCCATACTGGAGGCTAACCTACAACCCCGGATTGGCCAGATCTCCAGCGTGTGAGACGAACCGGTGAGAGGATGAAACTGGAGCTACAGGTCTACCACAGCTGGATCAACGTCAGACCTCTACCAGACCTTCAGCCTGTTGCTCTGAAACCGAACAGAGAGCAAAGCTGGAATAAGACCTCTTCAGTCCTTCAGCAACGTGACGCACCGAGGTAGCACTTAATCCAGGCAGATAAGGGAGGGCTGCGTAGGAACCATCGCCATCTGCATTGACACTGCGTTAAAGACTCTTCAGCTCTGATTGGTTGTTTTTCTTCAAGTGGAATCCTACAAATGCCATGAGGAGCGCCAAGAAGAGGCGGATGAATTATCTTTATGTACTACTGTTAGGATATAGTGAAAGTTTGAGAAAATATGATATGAATATTTTTCATTAAAGAAAGAAAGTGTAGCTTTAAGCAGGTGTTTCTTCCTGGCTAGTGATTTTGTTGCTTCAGGACCCCTTAGTTATTATACGTATATAGCAGTTTGAGATTTTAGCTTTTTAACTGCCTTCTTAGCATCCCAGAGAATAGTAGAATCTGCTTCACCTAAAATGTTCCTCATATGCGATTATGTTCTTTTTAATCTCCTCAACAAATGCTGTATCATCTAACATGCTAGCATTCATTCGCCTGACTGTAATCTTTTCTTAGTTTAATGTTAGGTTAAGGCAGTATTTCTCAAACTGTGGGGCGCGCCCCTCTAGTGGGGCGCAGTGGTATTACAGGTGGGGCACAGGGGGAAATGGAGAATTTTTTTATTTCAAGAACTTTATTGAGAACTTCACATATTTCAAAAGTCCAAAGTACACAGACATAAAACATAAAAATCATTAATAAATACATGGCGAAATGTACTTTTGTGTAAATGTTTACATTACGCCGTTAACGGGTTACACTTGCGCATGCGCGACAGCCAAGAGCCGATCTTTTTTGCACAGGTTGCACGTTATTGTTGTTTTGAAAAGATATGCAGTGTAAATATTAGTTCTTTTTTGCACAGATAGAACTTTGTTTGCATTGTTCTAACAAAGTGATTGCACATTTTATTTGTTTTTGTCTGATGGAGCAATCTGGTTTACTTGAAAGTGATTGCAATTTTCTTTATTCTATTATTTGAAAAAGCACAGACGGAGGAGTCACAAAATGTTGTTATTTCAATAAAAATTCAACATCGACCATTTTGTTACAATTTTGTTGGGGCGGTGGGACATCTTCCTCCAAAGTGGGGCGTGACAGAAAAAGTTTGAGAACCACTGGATTAAGGTCACAGTGGTTTATAAATACATTTTACTTACTATTTTCAAAAATGTGTGCAAATGAAAAATAAGCTTATCGTTTTAACATTTAGTGACATCCCAAAATTGCTTAATAAAATTGGTTAAGATGTCGGTGCTGTGTGCACAGATCGCAAATACATTCATACAGAATTCCAAGTTTCTTTTTTTCAACCACGTCAACCATCAACCATGGCTCCATCGACTTCTGAACTATAATGCAGTGAAACAGTCCTGCAGGCTTGGGGCACCACCCCTTCACAAACTGCCACTTGACGAACTCATCCAGATGTTCCTCACCTCTCGTTTGGCCTCGAAGTGGAAGGAAGCGCAACATTTCATTTGGAAAAGAGTTTATTCGTCTAAACAGCTGATCAACATGTACCACAGCAGGCACAAATAACATCAAACACAAAGACCTCATCCACATTGTTAAAATCATCTAAATATTCAGCCATGACATTGAACATTTTACATTTGACACTTAATAACAATCTTCAATTGAAGAAGACTGTAAACTAGAGATTGAGACCATAAACTCATGTTTACAATGTTTACTGAGGGAATAAATCAAGAGACAAGTAAAGTCATTTTAGACTAGACTTCTATACAACCAGAGGAGTCGCCCCCTGGTGGACATTAGAGAGAATGCGACTTTTAAGACACTTTCGCATTGACTTCACTCGGCAGAACCGGAGGTTGCCGCCTGGGACGCACATAGCCGGAGGTCGCCCTGATATGATTACATTACAGCCCATTTAGTTGCTGCCTTCTGCGGTGTTCCTATTAGTCATTCTCAAAAACATGGGGAAATAGGGTCCAGGTTATAGAAGACCAAAGCATCTCTTTAAAGCTTGCTGTGCAATGATTAACGCCGCTCTAGAGATTCCATAATTATTTTCTGGCGTGTCAAGTGGATTGTTAGGGACATCACTGCAAGCATGGGACTTATCTAATCACTTAAGTAAAAAGAAAATAAGGCAAAAGATAGTAGGTCTTATTGTTATACATTACTCGATACTATAGTTGTATCAGTGCAAAGATGTATAGTTTTTACGCATGAACAGGAATTTCACAGCTTCATGAACCATAATTTCAACCCGCACAAACAAAGACTTTTCCCTTCAAAATAATTTAAGATATTCTTGCTTCGCAGTCCATATACATAGTTAAATTCCACAGACACAATGGAGGTGAATGGAATTTAGCTTGTTGAGCTGTGTGAAAGTGCAATGCACATTGCCACTTCCCTAAGCTTTTCTATGAGAACCAGCCAGGACTGTCGCCCACGTAGTGAATGACAAATAACTGAAAGGGGCTAGCCAAATGCTAATGCTAGTGTGGTCTGTACAGAACCTGCCATACACGAGTAAGCTACATGTGTTGGGTTGATTAGATTGGTCAGTACATTGACCAATTTATCCCATTTATTATTTCATTTTGATGTTGTTTTCTGTGTATCAAAGAACCGGTCTCTGAAACCACATTTTAAGTCAATGTGGTTCCATTGAGAGAACTTAGAACTTGTTTTTTGAATTTGCAAATTTGCCACTAAATTTGTGAATGCGAATGGGATTATTTCCATTAAATATCATATTACTTATAAGGTGTGTTTTTTTTGTGACAAAATAGCTTTGGTATTTGTTCAGTGTGGAGATGGAACAATTGGGGAGATGTAACTATGTCACGCTGTGTAGAAATGCCATCACATAAATGATTTGAGTCCGTGTATAAACAGCAGTATGCATGAGTGTGCTGCAACAGAATCTCTCTGTGTGCTGATCCGTGTGAGAACGCTTGTCCCCCAGCATATGCATATATAAGCCTACAATACACTTTCAATTACAACACTGTTCCTGTTCTCTCTCTCTACCCCCCCCCCCACACATACACACACACACACACACACACACACACACACACACTAACACAGGGACACTGAAAAGGCAGAGTCCCTTTTTTTTTTCCCCAGTTATGCAAATAACATCAGCCCTTAAAACGGTTTGAGTGAGAATTAAACGTGAATTAAATGAGGCTTGGCTTCTTTCTTTCCATTCTGTCTGAATAAGGCAAAGTCCCGTCACCATGGGAGATCCCCACGCCGTTGCCATGCCTGTTATGGGATTGACAAGACGAGAAGTGACATAAATACCGTGGCCGGCGTTCAATCCAATTATGTGGCGTGGCCCGCCTCAATACCTGCTAGCCATGCGGTGCTGTGCTGGCGTCCTTGTATTCAGCCCATGCCTCAGAAAATAAGACTGGCCGTATTCATCTTTAAGCCCGGCGCTAACCTTGGTCTCTTCACCTCAGCTAGCTCTGAGACTCTGCCCTCAACCCTACGCTCAACCCATCAGCCTGGTTTAATACGGGCCTTCCCCAGGCTCTCTAAATACCCCCCGGGCTAAAACAAAATCCCCTCTGAACTATCCAAAGACCCCAAGCTAGCACTGGAAATGAATAGCTATTGATGCAATATACGCATAACACAAAGACAGGAAGTTTAAGTGTTAAGAAATTCTGGGTGATTTTTCTGTGAGTGAGTCAATACACAAGGACGACCCCAATCAGGTTGAAGCCCATAGGGGAGCAGAGATGTTGATGATCATATGTTTGGCACTATATAGAACAAGTTGTGTTCAATTTAGGAATAGTGGTGCAATGGAAATCACAGTAATTCTATTTGAACACACCACTACTCCACCTGGTCTTTACAGACTGATGCCACCTCTGTGTCTCTCTTTGGCTTTCTTTCAGCAGCCTTTTGGGAAAAATTGAAATATATATGGAGTTTACAGCACATTAATCCTTTGTGATTTTACCGATGACTATCTTAAGTTTTACTGCAGCAGCATGCATGGTAACTTTCTAGCTCATCAACTGTGATATCTGCTATCTAGAAAAAAAATTTTTTTTACAGCCCTCCCCCTTATTATTATTACAGCCATGTGTGGATTAGCAACAGCCACTCCAGTGGTCTCTTTTGTAGAGCTGGTGACATTAACACAGTAGGCACAGAGACATAAATATGCATAGCCTACGCGTTGTTTTCCTTTGCCTGGTTCTGTTTCATAAATCAAAATCATTGTGAAACTGAGTGCACATGCCAAACATGCTCACACCAATGTGTGAAATAACACAGCTTGGTCAGCGACACTAAAGCTTCAAGCTATGACGCTCTGCGTATCCCTTTTAGCATCACTTTTGCATGGCCTCTTTTCAAAATAAACCTCCGTCTTCGCAGGAAGTTGACATCGCGCCGCGTACTTCTTTACCACTGCATTCCTTGTTTTGATGCGGTAGATGTGGTAGGGCTGTCTGGCTATTTAGCTTTTTTGGGCTAAGAGAGAGCTACGCAGTATGTGAGAGGGAAGGGGGAATTCATACCTCATGTCGTGATGGTTTCATCTAGGCAACAGCGAGCGAGGGAGCGAGGGAGCGAGGGAGCGAGGGAGCAAGTGACTAGCAGCCCCCTCTCCTCAGGCGGCCTCATCCGAAGGCCGTTTCTAATGGCAGTCTCGGTGTGATCAGCGACTCACAAAAATGTCAAAGTTTATTCTTAGTTTTTGCCCTCACACTTTCTCAAAGCGCCGAGTGCCTGCTGTCTCTTCACTGACTCCTCTTAACCCTAACCCCAGGACCGCAGGGTCCCCAGCTGCTATACTCTGCGCCCAATTCAATTTAGTTGTATAGCCCAAAATCACAAATCACAAAATGTGCCTCAGAGGGCTTTACAATCTGTACAACATACAACATCCTCTGTCCCGGGACCCTCACATCAGAACAAGAAGAACTCCCCAAAAAACCCTTTTGATGGGGAGAAAATAAAGGAATTTACCTCAGGGAAGTGAGGGGATAACAGTTTGCTTTTTTGTTGTTGTTTTATTTCATTTTGAATGAGTGAATCATTGATCATCAGAAGTCCCTGGGCTGCTGTTTGTCGCAGGTGAACCCTCTCACGGTGTCACATTGTTTTCACATTGTCATTTGACACACTTATGATGCAAAATATGTGATTACAGCTGCTGTAAAGCTAAAACATACAGCATATTTAGTATGTTCCAATATATTTGCGCAGTAATTACCAGGCTACACCGTGGTCCCCTCTGGTTCTGAGACGACGATTCCAAGAAGAAAAGAAAAAAACAGAAGTAAGAAAACTTGAAGCAACACGTTGCTGTGAGCGCTGGGTCACTTTCTTTTTCTTTTTTTTCCCCAACGAGTGACAAAACCAAAATGTAAAGTGGACTTGACAACCAAATCGGTCCCCCTCCCCTCTTCTCCGGCAGTGCTTGGCTTGTGTTTGGGCCCCAGAGCCTATTTTAACCACAGGCATTTACAAGCTCCCCTCTAAACAACCTGCCAGGTGCTTTGAGCCTCCCGCTGAAGGGCCGCAGAACGTTATGAGACTCCAATAAGATTAGAGCAGAATGGGCCGTGAATAGAAGAATGGAAGCTCTTATAATGGGAGAGATTGTTAGCACAGCGATGTGTTGCTCTGAGCTCCCATGACCAATCTATAACTAATGAGCATTCAGCGAGCGTGCTCTATGTCACAAGTGTCCCGAGGCTGCGACGGGGACATCGAGGCGAGCAATTTCTCATATTTGTCAGCAACACGGGCTTAATCGCTTCGGTCAAGTTTTACTTGTATCGCATGAATTCGGTAACGTTGAGAACGTTCTCACACTCAGCTTGATGAAAATTCATGGGCCTGGTTACTGACAAGTGAGTATTTTATAGTGAGATTTAAGCATCCAGAGATTGGGTTTTGACATGTTGGTTCCCACGTGCCGGGAATGAAGCTAACAAACCGAAATATTGCTGTTGTAATATAGTTCACTCTCTGTGAGTTTGCTAATACAATTGACAATACAGCAACGATTTTGTGGTTGTATGCAATTAACAGAAGTGGGTATTTTTAATTAGCAAAACGTCCGTGATGAATGGAAACAAAACGAAGAGTCTGCAGCCACGCTAGTGAAGCAGCGCTTTGAGCTAAATGCTAATATCGTCATGCTAACATGCCCATAATGACGTCGCTGGCATGCTGATGTTTTATGATTCGGATACCATGTTCACCATCTCACTTTAGCGTTAGCTAGATTGCAATATTGAAAAATAATACTGTCAAATTTGCATTTATTTCGCAGGTATTTTGGGTCTTAGATCAAAGTATTGGTGGCAACAGATGAAAAGTCACATGGTCACCAAAGAGATTTCAAAAGCTAGAGGATGACCTCACGCATAGAACTAATGATTTATTGTCAAGATGAATAATATCGACCTTGTTATGTATTATTACAGAATAAGAAACCAATAAATAAACTTTTGGTTTGTCCACACTGAATCTGTTAAATGCACTTCTGTCACGTCATGTAAGGGAACCATCAGCCGGATCAGACTGGAGATGTAACCACTTGAAAAATAGATGAGTAACATGCTATCTTAGACATTTATACTTTAAATTTTTCTGTTGTGATATTTACTGGAAATGACCAAAAGCAGGACACTCTCTCCCTCCAGCCAGCTGCCACCTTTTTTTTGTTTTTTTGGGAAGTTTTTCCTTTTCCAATGTGAGGGTCTGAGGACAGAGGATGTTACGTGTTGTACAACTAAATACTGAATACTTAACTCCATGAAGTGAAAACACAGTTGTGAGACAAAGACGCGGACAACTTCCAGACCGGACAACGTCGTAGAGACCTGTCAATCACCGTGTAGCCCCGCCCTAAATCATCCCCTGCTTTATGGTCTGTTTGACTCTAAATAGACCATAATGTACTAAATGAACATCATGCTGTATTGAAGAAGACTGTAAACTAGAGATTGAGACCATAAACTCATGTTTACAATGTTTACTGAGGGAATAAATCAAGAGAGAAGTAGAGTCATTTTAGACTAGACTTCTATACAACCAGAGGAGTCGCCCCCTGGTGGACACTAGAGAGAATGCATCTTTAAGACTCTTAAACATGGTTTCACTTTTCAGACCTGGAGGTTGCTGTCTGCAGAAATAGAAATGTTTGCAATATTCTATCACTCATTGAGGATTAGATGGGATATGAATATGCACAGTTTGTTGTTTACATTACAGTCACTAGTCTAGATTATTTAAAGTTCAAACTAAAACCAAAACAAGCAGCTACAGCCGTTTTAAACATAGAATTCACTTTCAGTCAATTTACCTCATGGGCTAGTAAAAGACAACAAAATGTATTCCATTAGGCTTATATCATTATAATGATCTGTTTAACATACGTGATATTTATATACATATCATAGACATATGATGTGTAGAAAAAAAATATATAATAAATATTCTCATGCAGCTTCTTCTTGCCAATGCTTTAAAAACTGATATTCACGGTTTGATGATGTCACTGACAACCATAACAAAACTACAGTGAGTCTAAATGAAACAATTTCCAGTGTGTCATTCAGTATTGTTTTGCATTGTCTTTTCTAGTGCGAAAAAGTACATTGAGGGAACAGGTGCATCGAGGGTGACACACACACACACACACACACACACACACACACACACACACACACACTCTCTAAGGGGCTTTATCCCAGGGCTTGTGTCTTTCTCTCCCTCCACAGAGCGAGGTGATGTTTAATGGAAAGTTAATATGGCTTTAATGCTTGTCGCCGCACTTCGACACTGAAGGCCCCGCTAATCCACTCTGTTCCACACTGCCTGGAAACAGATGCTCTGGCCCAGGGACAGAGAGAGTGAGGGACAGAGAGAGAGAGAGACAGAGAGAGTGAGAGACAGAGAGAGTGAGGGACAGAGAGAGTGAGGGACAGAGAGAGTGAGGGACAGAGAGAGAGAGAGACAGAGAGAGTGAGAGACAGAGAGAGTGAGGGACAGAGAGAGTGAGGGACAGAGAGAGAGAGAGACAGAGAGAGTGAGAGACAGAAAGAGTGAGGGACAGAGAGAGTGAGGGACAGAGAGAGTGAGAGACAGAGAGAGTGAGGGACAGAGAGAGAGAGAGACAGAGAGAGTGAGGGACAGAGAGAGTGAGGGACAGAGAGAGAGAGAGAGACAGAGAGAGTGAGGGACAGAGAGAGAGAGAGACAGAGAGAGACAGAGAGAGTGAGAGACAGAGAGAGTGAGGGACAGAGAGAGAGAGAGAGAGAGAGTGAGGGACAGAGAGAGAGAGAGACAGAGAGAGAGAGAGAGAGGGAGTGGAGAGAGAGAGACGATGCTATTGGCAATTGTATTGAAACAGTATACAATATTTCCACGATGACATTTCACCTTTTTACAAGCTTGCGTCGCTCTAATGTTCTCACTCCCTCGCATGCATTTTCAACTTTTCTATTTGTAAACCGAGGCACCAACCCGCCAATGTTGCAGTCGCTAAACGCTCAACTCACACGCCAATCACATTGTGATAGTATGTAGACACGCCTCAAAAGGTACTTCCATTTTCAAGAACAACAAAGACAATGTGTGTGAATGCGTAACCCTCAGGTCACTTTAAATCATGGTAGTGATGTGCCGACAAATGATGACTCATGTTGTTAGTACAATGAACTGAGGTATTCGTCCTTGTCCCCGCTAGACTACAGCTGCGATGCTCCATGGAGGTTTTTAGCAACACCGGGCAGAGAGAGACAGACCAGGTCCCTGTAGCTTCGGTGGGCTCGTACGTGTGCGCCGCTTCAGATTCAGCAAAAACAAGGAACGCTCACAGGGAAGTCTCCATCACGGAGATGGGCGAAAGAATACACGTGAGAAAGTATGTCATAGGAAAGAGTGGATGAAGAGGATAGAAGAGGATGTTCATCTGTCTCTGCACATCTGATTGTGTTCTAAAAGTTGACGACCATTTTTCTGTTTTGTAAAATAGTTATTAGCCATCTACTGTGGCTCAGTGGTAGAACAGGGTAGTCCTTCACGGTCCTTGCCCTAGTCCAGGTCAACTTAACCCTAAGTTGCTCCCGTAGTCAATGGGTGTGAATGTTAGTTAGTCCTGATGGACAGGTGGCACCTTGCATGGTAGAACCTGTCATCGGTGTGTGAATGGGTGAGTGATGACATGTAGTGTTACAGACCTTTGAGTGGTCGGAAGACTAGAAAAGATCTATAAAAGTTCAAATCCATATAAGATTTACCATATTTTAAAAGTATAAGCTTATTCTAAATGAACTGTAAAAAGTATTAATAAACCATAAAAAAGATATTCAATTCATTGAATCGTCTCTTGTGTACTTTGGTGGGGTTTTTTTGTCACATATGCAATGATGATTGCTGGGTAATAAGTTTGTTGATGTTGTCCAATGTCCAGTCTCTATCTGTTCATGTGACCGTATGATGCGACGTACAGAAGCTAGTTCAGTCGGAGAAGCTTCGGTCAGAAACCTGGCCCATTGTAGACCCAACTACCTTTCACCAACGAGCATGATTTTATGTTTTGTTACGCTTCGCAATGAACATTTGTAGCCCAAAAACTATTTTCCCTCTTATGAGCAAAACAACAGTAGTATCGATTCATTAAGTTCCACGTAGCACGCAAGCTAAGCTCTGTAGCTCCTATGACAAACAGAGGGAAACGACTTTAACAAGCTTCTTGTGAAACATTGTCTCTTTGCTTTGTTTGCTCCATTTTTGTTCAAACTTGGAGGCTTAGAGCTTAACTAGTTACTTCACCACAGACACAGCCTTAGTTGTTTTCCCCTCTTTGCATGTGTAACCAATTGGGCCAGTAAGGTGGGGAGGGTTCCTGTTGTAAGACTTCAAGAGGCTAATAGCTTAAAAATGAGTCTTAACTGGTGTTTAAGTCACCGACAGCTGTTGCGCTGGTTAAGAATCGAGCAGCAGGCCGGTCTGTCTGTCGGACCAGGAGCAGACATTAGTTCTGCTGATGCCCGTATTCCCTCCCAGGGAACCATCTGCTCCACTTCAATACAATAGAGGGATTTTCTGGAGGAATAAAATGCTTTGAACGCAACTATTTCTCTCTCTCTCTCTCTCTCTCTCTCTCCCTCTCTCCCTCGCTCGGGTTTTTGGTTAAGGTGTCGTATTTCCCGGCAGGACGGCCGACTCAGAAATCTGAATGATTGGTTCTTTTTTACTGAAGAGTGGATCATTTCATCATGATGACTTCAAAATGAGACTATATCGGAAACGAGACGCGTCTAAGTGCGTATAGATTTGGGACTGAAATGAGAATACTGGAGCATGTGGCCACTAAGGAAAATCCAAAATGGACGACTGGTACTGTAGGAGAAGTCTGCCGATAATATTCATCATAATTACTATAGGCCAACTGAGTCAGTTGAGTTGTTTTTTTTGGTTTCTTGCTGTGTCGTATTCTTTTTTGCTTTTGGTTGTTGTATTTTCATTTGCTTTTTTTTTATTTGCATTGCAATCCAAAAATCATTTCCATTTTTTTTATTCTATCTAAAGGAAACTTGAATGCACAGATATAAATAAATGCTCATTTCTGTTGATTGTTGCTCAGCACTATTGTACATAGTTTGGGGGGGGAGCATTCAAAATGCATGTAGTTTCCACAGTGACGGAGCATCTCTAACTCTACGTTATCGTATCACGTTGTGTGAGCAGAAATCTCAAACACCAACGTCCTCAAAGCTGGATAAATAAAAGCAAAACGATACATGTACACATAGGGTAAGTGAGGAAATGTGCTTCTTTTGTAATATGGGTGAAATGACCCAGAAGATACTGATCCCTAATGTAGAAATGCCTTTTATATTGTCTTATTAATATGCTCTGGATGGGTGATTATTACAGTACAGTTGGTGATGTTTTTGATAACAGAACGTATGGGAAGGTGAAGAGTTTGCAGCTGCTGCAGAGGCCAAAGGAAGTAAAGGCGTAGACGTGTCAGTTGGTTTGGTATCTTACGCTAGGCCTATATCAGACCACACATGACCGTCCTATAGCAGCTCCTCGTGGTCCTAACCCTCCTCAGCAGTACAAAATATATAGAATGGACTTGTGACCCGAACAGTTGGTCCTTAAAGAAACGATCAGAGCGGCATCGGCTCACGGAAGACGAACGGAGAGGAGAGCAGCACGCGCTCAAACGCCGTTAGTCACAGGTCTTATCGCGAGCCTCCAGTCGCAGACCAGGTCTTTTCTAAAAGTCTTTGTTCCTCTCGCACCTCTGTCTTTGTGAAGTTTCAAACACCACCACCAGTTTATTTCACGATCACAAAATTGTTTGCCACAGCGGGCAAACTCAATCTATAAGAAGACGCCAAAGGTCACAAACATTTTTGCCTATACCGCCGAGATTTGAATGACGATTTCCCCTCCATTTAGCCTAAAACCGGGCATGCCAGGGGACGTTCAGGGGCGGTGGGTGTTCTGTGTTTTCTGAACTTTGACTCATTTTACGCTCATTCAAGTCAACGGGGGGACATTCAGACGATCACATGATCAAAGGCCACCAGAACAAAGCTGACTTTAAGTCTCGCTCTCTTTCAGTCCTTTTAAGTGGAAAAGGGGAACCTGTCTCCAACTTGTAGACTGGATGACAGCTAATTGATGATGATGATGATGATGATGATGATGATGATGATGATGATGGTGATGATGATGATGATGATGGTGATGATGATGAAACAACCTGGATTCAAGTAAAAAAATAAGTGCTGTGATTTTTTTTGTGGGGGGGAAATCCCACAGAAGATCCAGATCTTTTACACCTGAAATGATTTAGTTTACTTTAAGTGACTTGAATGGATATGAGTATTAATTATCACAATTATTATTCTCACAGGCCCGTCCTGACGATGGACAAGAGACAACACGGGTCTGTTTGTCAGAGTGTGCGTGGCTGTTTGTGGCAAGGGGGGGTTGTTGTTATTATTATTAATATTGTTATTATTATATGTATTTAAAATGTCTCAAACCTTTGCTGGTTGTGGGGTGTCATTGTCTGAATACGGGCCTGTGTAACAATACTAGTTCTGCGTATTCCTCTGTCTGCGCGGAGGGATAAATGCTGCATTAATAGGTGAGTGATTAGTCAATGGGATCTACTTTTCCAGAGATTCTTCAACAGTAAGAACACATTCAGCTTCTCACATTTGTGTCACAAACACTCCAATGGGTCAGAGAAGTGAAACACCGTGAGGAGTGTGCATCTCATCAGCATCAGGAGTGCATTCATGACGTTTATTACAATAAACACAACAGATCAAACCATGAAGGAATCAGAGGGCCGTTGACCAACCCCCTCAGCCTGGCCTTACTGTTCAAAGAGATTCAGGCGGAGGCTGAGGGCTGAACTTGTGCGCGTGCACATGTGCACGTGCCTGAATGTGTGTGTGTGTGTGTGTGTGTGTGTGTGTGTGTGTGTGTGTGTGTGTGTGTGTGTGCGTAGAAGTGACTCCCTTAGTATAAAACCTCTCCAAGAGGGCGCAGAGACGCACAGCGCGCAGAGTGAACGTGTCTGTAGGTCCCTCTTCATTTTCTCCCTTCAAGGATTCTCTGCAAACTAAACGAGACAAAAGTTGGAAACTTTTCCAGACTGGACGACCATGATGTTTCCCTGCAGCGCTCTGCCGCCTCCTCTGTACCCGAGCTCACTGCGTCCCGCTGCGGCTCTCTCCTCGCCCCTGAACCGCTCTTTCCACTCAGGCTTCCTGGTAGAAGATCTCCTCCGGTTGAGCCAGCCGGTCGGCTACATACACAGGACTTTCTCTTCCAGAAGTCCCGGGGACATTCTCCCGCTCAGCGTGGGACCGTGCGGCCCTTCCCGGGCGTTGGAACCCGGCACAGAGCGCTCTGCGCTTCAGAGCTCCAGCCAGCCGAGCCGCGGTAGCCCCGGCTCTCCGCACACTGCCTGCCCGGACTCCGGCTACCTGAAGTTCGGTGTTAGTGCGATACTGGCACCGTCGACACGGAGCGGTGAGTATGAGGCCGGTGTACTGGACGATGATGAAGATGATGATGATGATAGTTATGGTAGCAGCTGCTGTTAATAGCCTAATGATCAGTAGAATATAACAAAATATGTGTTTCTATTATTATTAGATTATTAATTATGATTACGATATTATTTAATACTATTATTATGGTTATTAGAATTAATATTAATAGTAGTAGTAGTATAGTCTATGTAATATCAACTCACCGGCTCTGCAAGCTGCTGCTCCTCTCTCTTGACAAAATAATAATAATAATACTATTAATAATAATAATAATAATAGTAGATTACATTCAGGAAGCGCTTCTCTTACACAGAGTTCAGGCCCCTGAGGTGCATCAGAAACAATTTTAAAATGTTGTGTCATCTGTTTTTCCAATCAATTATTTCTCCCTATAGGCCCAGTTATTAAAATATTGGATATTTAAATGTTCCATATATTCATCATTGTGATGTATTTGTGTCTGCGGCGTTTCCTGTCCACGTTATGAAACATCAGCTCATTTAATGTGTTCTTGTTCCGCATTTGCTCCTCAGTCCAGAGTCTTCAGACCAAGTCCTTCCCTCTGCCTTTCTTTGACGGAGGCCTTCATCCGTTCATCAGAGCTTCCTATTTCACAGGTTGGTGGACTGAGAGTCATTTTGATCTCTTTGAGACTAACTGTCTCTTTTACAAACAGGGATCTGAGAACATAATCGGCAAAATAGAAACAAACGCAAACGACGCAATATACAGATGTGTGTCAGACCTCCTCCAGCTGTCTGTAAAACAATGATGCATCCATATCTTTCACAGGCATATTTGGAGAACACTAAACACTAATAAGAAACGCTTTGGCACTGAACATTTCAAACTGATATCGACTAATATATTAATGAATATTATTTCATGGATATATTCATACTGGGCTTCAATTAAATGAAGCGTTATCTCTGACTGCAGCTACACCTGTTCACACACAATGATCTGAATGATTTGACAGCTTGTGAACAGGGGTATGAGCTACACATTCTACCAGCTGATGCTGCTGCTGCTGCTGCTGATCATGATGATGATGATGATGTTGATGATGTGGTCTCAGCCGTTTAGCATGGGAATTCCCTGGACAGCTTGGAATCAGCTCCGCCAATTTGAAGGTCTGTTAGGCGGCGCGCTGACTGCTGACATTAGCACCAGTTCGTCCCCGAATCTACAAATTAGTCCGGTTTGTCACGCTCTCGACAGATCAGTGCCGTTTGTCACGGTCTAAATGCGAGGCGGGTTTCTTCCCAGCTCGGGAACTCAGCGCCTCTTCACGCGCCGTCGTGTTTTGTTTTTTTTTCCCACCAAGCCCCCCCCCCCTCTGCAACCCCACAAAGATCCCCAACCGTGACCAATAGGAGCCGGAGCCAAAACCACACACACACACACACACACACACACACACACACACACACACACACACACACACACTCTCACACAAACACACTTACACATATTGATTTGATTTATTTACCAATATTGCTTAGCATATTGGTAAATTGTACACGTATGAACATGTAGAGAGGAGAGCTTTGATAAGTGCCTCATGAAGAGCCCTAAGCTGTGTCATTATACTGACCTGTCTTTAATGGGCCTGTAATATACTGGCCTGTCGACGGCCTTTTCCACTCTGTTCATTACAACACAATCACTTTTCTCTGTGCATTCGCAGCCTATACAAGCCTCCTTCATGCCTCATTAGAGGCAGTGTGGGCTGAGCTTTTGGAGAGCCCGTCTCATTAGCATAGGCTCTGTTTCCACTGCCGGACAAATTGGGGCTTTTTAACGCCAGATTTTCAGGCAGGACAAGTATATTATAAGGCGGCATCGGGGACGCTTGTGTGCCGACGGTGGAAATGAGAAGGGATGACTCTGTTCTGAGAATCCCTGAGGAAATGTAGAAGTTTAGCAGAACTTATCCATTCAGAAAACTGCATTTTTACCAAATAAGCAAGAACATCAGGAAAGTATGATGGATAGATTGATTGATTTCTAACGTTTTAGACACATTAAAGGCACACAAACGATGAAAAAGAAGCCAGAAATAGCAAAAGGCTCAATTGGTATATGTACTCGTATTTCTCTTTTCTAGTCTTCTGACCGCTCACACACTCACACACTGATGACTCAGCTTTCCCGTATTGAATATAAAACAGAATGATACGAGTCGACCTAGAATCAACTAAGAAACTCTCTTTATCAGAGGACACAATTAGAATTAACCTTATTATTAATGCAAATAATTGTTAATTAATCAAATTGTCCAATGAAACTATTTCATCTTTAGCAGCGGATACAGAAACAACTGCAAGGAAATGTAAAGCATAACATTATGACTCACGCACTCACTCATAATCGGTGTCTCATAGCTGCTGGCCTCATCGTGGCTGTAATAAATCCAGAACTGTACCGTTTGTGTGCCTTCAATGTGTCTAACACGTTAGAGATCAATCAATTAATCCATCTGTGACATACAATTTATCGTTGATGTATGCAGTAATGTTAATACCACAGTATAGTTGGTGAAGCCGTTATCCTCTGCACATGGACATCACTAAGCCATTACTAGTGATTTCCTACAGAAGTCATGATTGCGAGGTATAAACGTCTCACCTACTTACTGTATGTAAGCTCAGAGTAGCTTCTCTCCTCATCCTCCACCGTAAAATACTTATAGTATTTTTTTGTGTGTGTGTGTGTGTTTTCTTATGTAGCAAACTGACACTTTAAACTTCATTTTGTTGCACCGTCCTGTAACCTCGTTTTGATGGCTTGCTATTAGTTAACGACCTTAACTAGTTTTCCATTTTTTATAAACCTAATGACATATATCATTTCTTCTTTCTTCATGTCTGCTTTTTCTGGGAATTTGGGAGTTAAAGCAGGTAGCAGTTGTTCTGTGGTTCTGTGTAGAACATCCCAGCTACGGGATATGTTTTGTAGAAAGTTGGCTAAAGGGGGTCCCAAGGGTCTTACAGAATTTGACTCATTATTTCATTTATTTTTCATCATTAGCCAGATGCAGAATGCACGATGACAACTATAATGCAGTGTTTCCACACGGATCATGTAGGGATGGCTTATGAATCTCTTTCGTCCCCTCCAGCCTCGTCCTCTGTGGTTCCTGTTCCGGGAACTTTTTCATGGCCCCTGGCCCCCAGAGGGAAACCCAGGAGAGGCATGCTGAGGCGGGCTGTGTTCTCAGACCTCCAGAGGAAGGCCCTGGAGAGAACTTTCCAGAGGCAGAAATACATCAGCAAACCAGACAGGAAGAAACTCGCCAGTAAACTGGGCCTTAAAGATTCCCAGGTACAGTAAACCCCCCCCCCCCCCCAAGGACTATTCCATCTTGTCAAATGTACTGTACATCGGTGAGGTCAGTGACATTCACACTGGATTTCGTCTGTCCTGTGAAGGTGAAGATCTGGTTCCAGAACCGCAGGATGAAATGGAGGAACTCCAAAGAGAGGGAGCTGCTGTCGACAGGCGGCTGTCGCCAGCAGACCCTCCCCACCAAAACCAATCCCCACCCGGACCTCACCGACGTAGGCAGCACCCACTGCCACAGGCTGGACGGCCACGAGTCGCGTCTTCACCACCACCACCACCATCATCACCACCATCTTTCCTCTCCGTCAGAGTCCGGCAAACAGTCGGAGCTCTCGGAGTCGGACAGTGAAGAAATCACCGTGTCGTAAGAGTCAGACGTCTGGTTAGACTCTCAGGACGGCAGCCTCCTCTGAAGAGAGTCCGTCAGCTGTGAAGGACGACTCGACAAAAAAACCACAAGTGCTTGAATCTGCTCTGTACATAGCTACATCTACTCCACCTCTCCTCCACCTGTCTGTACAGTGTTGTTTATATGACTTGTATATGTAGTCCAGTATATCGATACACAGTAAATAAAAGTATACTGAGTTATTTTAGATATTTGTAGATTGAAATGTCCAAAACTCTTAAATATACAAAGTGGTCTTGCCATGAATATTTGTATACTTTATATTTTCTCAAATAAATCTTGACAAGTGTCATCTTGTGTTGATGTTTAGTGTCCTGCTTCATGAACTCTGTTCATAATGCGTCTTATTTTAAACTAGACATCACAGGCTGTTAGCGGTTAGCTGTTAGCTTACCACTGGTTTAAGGTTGAAGACAACTAGAACTGGTGTCGACTGTTAGACCTCATCCCGTTGATGCTTCGGTTACCTGAACGCCACCGGATTCACTTTCATTTATTAAACATTAAGGTTTAAGATCACAGAGTTCAATATAGGCATTTATTCCTATAGCTCATAATTGAATTTTTTTTTTTTTTTTTTTTTTAAGTTGAATTGTTCATGGTCTTATGAAGGCAACACTATCGAACGTTAAAGCGTTCCGACAGCAGCGCCCCCTTCAGTAAAATACAGCTGAAAAAAAAAAGAAAGAAAGAAGAGCAAACTCAAAGATGGATTATTAAAAAAAAAAAAGAAAAGAAAGACTTTATTGCCATTTTCCACTATGGATTAATTATACAAGGAAAGCAACAATGTAAGACCAGTACAGACATTCAAATTAAAAACACAAAAACAATGTTATTGTGTTTTTTTTCCTTCCTTCTTTCAGATAACTGACAAGGCCATCATAAAAACAAATGATTTAATTACACAGCCGGTTTGTTAATGGAAACTTTATTTACATGAGAAAATAAAAACAATCACTGACTTCATGCCATACTGTTTAAGCCCACACCCACACACACACACACACACACACACACACACACAAGAGTGGCTGCTGTTAAATAAGTGCAGGGAGGTTAGTGGAGGACAGTAAGTACAGTATTTACAGCAAACCTGTAAACAGCTTTGCTTGGTCCAAAGTGGACAGACTCCCTATGCAACACCTGTTTATAACAGACAACACCAGCATACAGCTGTGGCTTTCAGTCGGTCCAACTCCATCGCGCGGCTTCGTGTCGCTGTGGAAATGCAACTTAAAAAGTACTTTGTGGAAGGAGAAATATCTGAAATTGATAGAAATCAGACATCTCTCTGATAAAAGCAGGTGCTGGAGCTATTAGCCACCAAACAATGCTAATTAGACAATTCTCCTTTGCTGATAGACAGAAAACGTTAACTTTCTGCAAGTAATCCAAATCATCAGATGCTCCCAGTGCTGAGAATTACAAACTGATACTATGACAGTGTTCAGCCACAAGGGGGCGGTCACATGCTGCATTTACACAGCTACAAGTTGAGCCCTTTACCCAGCAGCTCTCCTAAATCCAGCAGCAGTGACGTTGGTCGTCATGGTGAAACGGGAAGAAACATTTCTTTAGACTTGTTTTGTCCCGAAACCACATGAGATGCACTTCTTAACAGTTAAGTGGTTACAACTTTTAAATATGTACAAACATATTGTGCAGGGATATTGGAAACAGAGAGAGGAAGGGAAGTTTACCAGTTAATTATCAGAGTAAAAAGTGTACATGAGAAAGTAGAGGGTGGGAGGTACCCTGAAAGAAAAAGCTGGGACGGGACAGGACGGGACGGGACGTGCGACAGTTTGTTTTATCAAGATGAAACTGTACAGACTGAGAATTAATAACATCAAAGCTTACGGCTAGACTGAGAAGTTTGAGTAGTACATAAAAACACGTCGATGGTTTCTTTTCGGTGAGTGTAGAGGCTGAAAACCTCGGCCTCAATCTGAATGTTCTCATCTACGTCATACATATCAGATTAGGGTGCGTTTGATGTCTAGTAACTTACAGGCACAGTGGGTGGAGTCAGGTTCAAACTTGAGGGTGCGTTTTGTCTGCTGCTACCTGGTTTGTTGAACTGCTTCCTATTTCCGTCCACCAGAACATGAAGATAAAACACAGAACGGGTTTTCTACCACCTGCTGAACTCCACAGGCTCTGAGATGAAATGAGGTGACGCGGCGCTTCCTTACTGCCGGTTGCTCTTTATCCTCTCCAGACGTTTCTTCAGGTCGTCCAGGTTGGCCGCTGGGGAAGCCGAGCGGGTGTGCGCGTGCGTCGGGGAATGGGAGTGCGTGTTGTGTTCCTGCTGGTACAGCTCTCGGGACTCTTTGAGCTGAGACAGCTTACTGTGGAGCATGTCGGTGGACGAGGCCACCGGCGGCTTGGAGGACAGCAGGGAGGACATGGGAGGTCGCTGCTGAGGCTCGTCTTCGCTGCCGCCGACACCCTGCTGCAGGTAGAGAGGGGGAGACATGGGTCAGCTTCTATTATGAGCGCACAGTCGATGTTACTGTTCAAACCACAAAAGTTTAATGTGCTGCAGCAGAAAAACACTAATTCAACTCATATTTATTATCTTGTTACTTGAGCTGGCATGGCTAATATTGATCTTATCCAGAGTACACATGTCACAGATCCCCATGAAATACAGACTCTCCTTCCACTTCTTTTGTTTAATCTAATGTTTAAAGCCACTGCTGTCGCCGGCCACGGAGGAAGAAAAGCACTTTAAAAGCCTAAAATGCAACCAAAACCAACAGCTTTATTTATAAACCTTATGTCAGGGATTTAGTTGCGATGGTCTAGGTTAGGGTCAGGGATTTAGTTGCGATGGTCTAGTTTAGGGTCAGTGATTTAGTTGCGATGGTCTAGGTTAGAGTCAGGGATTTAGTTGCGATGGTCTAGATTAGGGTCAGGGATTTAGTTGCGATGGTCTAGATTAGGGTCAGGGATTTAGTTGCGATGGTCTAGGTTAGGGTCAGGGATTTAGTTGTGATGGTCTAGGTTAGGGTCAGGGATTTAGTTGTGATGGTCTAGGTTAGGGTCAGGGATTTAGTTGCGATGGTCTAGGTTAGGGTCAGGGATTTAGTTGCGATGGTCTAGGTTAGAGTCAGGGATTTAGTTGCGATGGTCTAGATTAGGGTCAGGGATTTAGTTGCGATGGTCTAGATTAGGGTCAGGGATTTAGTTGCGATGGTCTAGATTAGGGTCAGGGATTTAGTTGCGATGGTCTAGATTAGGGTCAGGGATTTAGTTGTGATGGTCTAGGTTAGGGTCAGGGATTTAGTTGTGATGGTCTAGGTTAGGGTCAGGGATTTAGTTGCGATGGTCTAGGTTAGGGTCAGGCATCTAGTTGCGATGGTCTAGGTTAGGGTCAGGTATTTAGTTGCGATGGTCTAGGTTAGGGTCAGGTATTTAGTTGCGATGGTCTAGGGTAAGGGACTAGGGAATGCATAACGTCATTGAGTGTCCTTATGAAGGTGGAGGTCCTGGGATGCGTGCAAGTCCACCAACCTTGGAGTTGTTTTCCAGGCCTTGTCTCTGTCTGAGGATCTTGAGTCTCTCATAGTAAACTGCTGGTTTCAGCTCTTCATTGTTACTGCTCAGACTGAAGTCCACGCCATGCTGAGGGATCACTGTGGAGATGTGCACACGTTACTATACAGGGTTGGCTTCACTGGGACCAAAGATCCGGTGACAGCTCCCAGTTTTACCTGCTGAGGTCTGGATGCGAGCCTTGCCCTCCCTCTCGGACTCGATCATACGAAGGCCTCGCTCTACGTAGCTCTGGAAGAACTGGGACGTGTTTTTGAGGAAGGGCTCCAGGTCTGCGTCCGAGTACTTCTGTTTGTACTCGTACAACTCTGTCAAACCCTGGGAAGAAGATCGGACACATTACTAAATGTGTTCCAAGCCCTTCGTCATAACGCTCCTTTGGTTCTCTCTGAAGTTGTAATAGAAACATTTCCTTTAAGTTTGTATACTTGGAATGATTTGGAAAACGGAGCGGACCTCTTTGGTGTTCTCCTTGGAGCCGATCTTCTTGAAGATTTCCGACAGAATGTCACTGACCTTGGCCTTCGACATCCGATCCTCCTTGGAACAAAGAAAAGGAAAGATTCCCGTCACTTCAGAGTTCATTTAGAAACTCCGCCATCCCAAAGACAACAACACAGTTTTGTGTAACTTCTTGACCAAAACGACAGCCGCTACAGCGTGTGTGGTGCATTTGGTATGTGTAGAGGTGATACTCTAGTATGTATAGCTTACAGTGCCACTAGATTCTGAGGTTCCATCCGTTAGCTTATAAGTCAGGGGGTTGCCGGGCAGATCGTATCATATTCAGCTGCTGAAACTCAGCTGCCCTCACCAAAACTCCGCTAGCATTTAGCCTAGCTTAGCACGTAAGGAAGACGCACGCGTGTTACGTCTGTTGCGTTCAGGGACAGCGGTGAGGAACGGACATCCCGGTGTCACAGAAGTATTACAGGCGGTCATAACGTCGAGCATTGAGTTTGAAATGTTTGATTATTGAGTTTTCTGCATCGAGTCATAATCGTTCAAGAGAGAATCGCGATGCATCTAAGAATCCATTTGTTTCCCCCGCCTACTCACCGTACGCAGGCCGGTCTTCTCGTTGCCACGGTCACTCTTGAGTCCTGAGAGGTTACCAGAGTGTTTGACCACCCGCCTCAGATGGGCCTCCAACTCTGACTCATTACGATTCTCTATCATCGATAGGTGGTCCAGGATCTGTTGATCAATGCAAAAGTTCAAATCTCATTAAGTCAAAATTAAATACAGTTGTCACAGCAAGGCAAGTTTATTTGTATAGCACATTTCAACAACAAGGCAATTCAAAGTGCTTCACATAAAACCATTAAAAAACTGAATATCTAATAATATGATGGGATAGTTTTACCGTGGCCCCCTTGAGCTTGCAGAGTGTGTGTAACAGAGTCTTCAGGGTTCTGTGTGGGACGTCATTCTTGAGCTGCTTGAGTTTCTCTTTGGGGAAGATCTTCATGAAGTTGTGGACATCCAGTAAGATCCGATCCAGGTTGATGTTGTTGATGGTCTCTGGGAGAAAGCGGATCATCCTCCACAGACACTAAACACACACACACACACACACACACACACACACACACACACACACACACACACACAAACGGCGCAGAGTCAGTTAACGGACAGCAGGGTCAGTAAGAGGAGGCGGAGTCACTCCTTACCTTCATGACCAGCTCACAGAACATAGGAGAGGCATTGGTGACTAAACTGTCCTGAAGCAAAACCAGCAGAGCACTGCAGAGACAGGAAGGGGAAGGGTTAACAACTATGTTCTACCATTATTATAAGTGTCGGTATTTTTGTTATGGCCACACCACGTCACTGTAAATTCACTCAGGGACAATTCTAATAACGTCAAACATATTGGTATCGATAGACTGAACACAAAACTGTGGATTCAAGAACCATCTCTTACTTTAAAGAGGAAACTATTTCTGCACGATCACATAGATTGTTGTTGGCATATAGAGGCCACACCCCCGGGACCATATTTTGGTAAAAATATGCTACGATAGTCAACAGGAAGTTTGAATTGCGTCATGAATTACACATATGGTGTTTGTCAAAGATAGTTTCGCAATTCAAGAAAGTGGCCGTTTGTTGTAGAAACATTTTGTTTTGTGTGAAAGCGATCAGTGAACTACATCTCTACGTCACCAACATGGCCGCTAGCTAGACTTGCTAGCTAGACTTGCTAGCTAACGTAGCAACGTTTCCCGCCCAAACGTCACGTTTTCAGAGTTTCTTTTCGACTGCCAGGAAACAAAAGGAGGCGGGAGACCAGCTGTTGGCGTGAGGCAGTGTGAGACGTCTTAAGCCACTCCTGGGTGTCTTTGTAATAACGCATTTTCACAGTTTTATTCTTTAACCCTTTTATGACAAACTGCAGCTTTCTTGACGTGCAAAATGTTAACATCATACGGTTAATTCATGGCACGATTCAAAGTGGGATCAAAAAATGATTCCTCCCTCTCCGTTGACTAAGTAAATAGTTTTCAGAAATGACATCACATGGTGGTCCATTGGAAGGGGCGGGACTTCGCCGCTCTATTATAACACAGGAGATTAAAACCTTCAGACCAACCTGTTTATGTTGGTCTGGTCAGACTTTTCCATAACTCTGGTCACCAGCAGGTTGACCGATCTGATGACCTGCAGTCCGTCTTCTATGTCCTCCATTCTGCCGTCCAGCATCACCGTTATCACACCGTGCATCAGGTCCTTCAGCACACCCATAGATGCCTCTCGGGCCAGGGACTCCATAGAGAACAACTAATAGAAAGAGAACGGTGAGGTCGATGATGTGACGACGATGACACAATGTAGTTACTGACGAATCGCGTTGGTGTGCGTGTGACTCACGGAGAGCATGTTTCCGATGATGCAGCTGTAAAGTTTCATGATGTCCTTCTTGTCCATCCGCTCATCGGCCATGTGTGTGCTGTAGATGAGCCTCAGCTGCATGAAGGTAGCAATGAGGAACTGATCGATGTGTCCCGACATGACTTCTGCTTTGTCCTCCTGCCGCAGCACCTCGTCGATCTACGGGGACAAACCGCACTTTTGATCCCACCTCAAAGCGATCTACGTTGGTACATTAGAGGGTGATAAGAAGCTGTACAGGGAGGGACTTAGGACCCGGGGGAATGTAGGTGAAGCATGGGAACCTGGAGGGAGTCTGTACTGGGGCAGTTGTGGAAGTTATGCTCATAAAGAGTTGCAGTTAAGTGCTGGACAAACTTTGGGACGCTGTGTCTCTCAAACCACTTCTCTCTGCTGACCTTTCCTGTGACTTATTTGGCCAACATCTACACCATACTGATATATCCGTTATAGGCATTCAAGGAGTGATCGGTAGGCGTTGTGGTGGTTTCTAGCATGCTCCACCTAGGCTCACCCTTACACCAATGTGGTTTTCTCTAGCTCTAGTAATTGCAATAACGGCAGTAGACGGTAAACACAAATCCAAGCTTCAAAAACATCCCCTTCATCGGCGATGCCATCTTCATGTTTTCATACCTGCGCCAGTGCTTGTATGCTGTTGTTTATGTCACCGCTTGCCACCTGAGAGATGACAAAGTTGATGGTGGAGGCCGTGCTGTTGTGGAGGTCATCAAAGTGCGGAGAGACCGAACGCATCCTTTTGAACACAAAAACACGGACAATATTAAATCACATACTTTCTGAGCTGCGCATTTGCGTCGGCGTGCGTTAGCCCGGTTGCGCTTCAGAGTGCGTTTACTTGGGTTCAGGGATCATGATGGGCTCCAGCAGCTCGTCCAGCTTGTGTTGGACGAGGTCCGGCAGCTCGCACACTCGGCCCTGGTCCATCTCGATCATGTCCAGGTCTAACTGAAACTCCTTAGGGGTGGAGGGGTGGGAGGACTCGCTGTGCTGGGCGTTCTGACGGGCTTGGCTGGATGGATGGATAGGATAGATGGGGGGGGGGGAGGGGAAGTCGACAAGAGAGTACATTTAGTCCAGTGTATTATCGATCAGTGCCTTTTAGCTTCAGTCCTGACTGACACAAGCTTTTACGCATTAGTTTGAGCATCTATGAGGGTGTATCCGATAGCAGTCGGTCAATACAAACGAGGATAAAATGTTAAAAAAAAAAATCCAATTCTAATGAGTTCAAAACGACTAACAGTCAGACAATAGTCAAACATTGAGAGGGTTTTGTGGGTTTACCCTCCAGTGCAGCCCTGCTCTGAACCGAGTTCAAGTGATTAGCTTGAACTTTTCCCAAATTGTAGTTGGACCGTCAGGACTGGAGCTGATCAGCGCTGATCTAAAACCAACATTGTGCATCTGTATCAAGCATGTTCATTCAGTGATTGTTGGCCACATTAATGAAGAACATTGCTGCTACTAGGTGGTGGAGAGGGGGAGGGGGAGACACACTGAAGAAACTATTATCCATATGGGATAACCCAGACCACCCTCTCCACCACCTACCGCAGGGACAGACTCATCCAGCTCTGCTGTCACAAGGACAGGTACAGGAGAACATTCCTGCCCTCTGGCCAGACCGATCAGACAACTATAACACCGTTACACTGTCTAGTTCTATCTCTGCACCATTGTTTAGTTAGTTCATTTAATATTCTATTTTATTGTATATATTATTTGTATTGCTTTGCCTATACCTATAAATGCTGCTGTAGCAAAAAAAGTTTCCCCTTGCGGGATTATTAAAAGGACCTATTTAATCTAATGTACTAACTGTCATTTAAAAATCAGTCACATTCTATCTCAAAATGAGTTCATGCATTCGTTTCTTCTGGACTAGATTATAGCAATTCCTTATTATCAGGCTGCTCTATTCAATTCAAATTAAGACTCTCCAGTTGATCCAGAATGCTGCAGCACGTGTACTGACGAACACAAAGAGAAGAGATCATATCATTATATTATTATAACTGTTGTGCCATTATTGTTGTTGTTGCCGTCTCTCTCTTTAAACCCAACCAGTCGAGACCATCCACCTGCCATCAGGACTAACTAACATTCACACGCCGTAGGCGCAGCTACAAGAGCACTTTTGGGGTTAAGTGCCTTGCCCAAGGACACATCGACATGCGGCTAGCGGAGCCAGGGGATTGAACCGCCGGAGCCGGGGATCGGTAATGAAGTCACGGTCCGTAATGCGGAACCAAAGCTCACGAGTGCAAATTCTGCTGACACATTTAGCACACAAAGCCGATTGTCGCTTCAGTCAAATCGCAATATGTGGAAATGAAATAGTGGAGCTGAAAGACCCACCAGCAGCTTCAAAGTAACAGAGTGGTGTATAAGACGAGGACGGCGTGTCGGCGTTCGTCCATCGTTGTAGAGGATGGGAATGAAAATGCATCCCCCAGGAACCCGAGTAGGAACCGAACCGCGACTCAGGAACCCGGGTAGGAACCAAACAGCGACTCCTGAACCCGGGTAGGAACCGAACCGCGACTCAGGAACCCGGGTAGGAATCGAACCGCGACTCAGGAACCCGGGTAGGAACCGAAGCGCGACTCGTTACGCTGGGGCTGCCAACAAATACCATAGCCAGGGTTGAGGCTGACCGTGGGAATTAACGTGAATGAGTGCAATTTAAAAAACGCAGTTTAATTACATGCCTGCTCTCACTGATTGTTGAAAGCGATAAAGTAGCCACGCTTCAGTAGGTTAACTAGCTAACGTTAGCATAGCAAGTCATGGCCAAAGTTGCTAGAACTAGACAGACAATGATCCGGGCCCTCTGGTCCTACAGTGACCGTGTCTCCGTTTGACTGGTAAAAAGTTACTGTTGAGGCTAATCAAAGTAAATCTACTGGTAAAAAGGCAGGAGAATCCTGATAATGACAGTAATAGAAGTAGTAGGAGGCGTTGTTTCCATTAAAATGGTTCACTACAGTCTATACAGTAGTAAGACCAGTGTACTGGCACATCTCTACCAAGGACCTCAATTCAAAATTGTGCACAATGTCATATTTTGAGCATAACACACTATGACAATCACATAATAACAGTCTCATCACCAGTGTAATGACTTATAGTCGTCGTGTTTATTTAAAATTTAGATAATTATAAAAGGTTAAACACAATAAGGTGTGGCCATCAATGGGGGAGAAGGTCTTTTTGCAACAGTCAAAAAGCAGATTTGTGTCCCTATATTTGTAGCTGGCAAAAGCTGGTACAGTATAAACAACATACATAAGTAAGACGACGGGATGATGGGAGAAGAGGAAGTGACAGCTAGACACCTGGACTATTAGTCTGGTGCTTTACCTACCATGTCCAGAAGCATGACTAAACCTCACCGTCACAGTAAACATTTCAGATGATTAGTCGTTTGAATGATGAGTATTAGATCACATTCAGAGGAGAGTTCTTCCAATGACAACATGTAGACAAGAGGGGCGAGGAGGAGGAGGAGGAGGAGGAGGTACTCACATCCTATACGTGCGATACATTATTCTGCTCCAGAAGAGGAGGAAAGCAGAGCAGAAAAAAAGAAGGAAATCACACAGGAAGAAAGATGAAGGGTTAAGAGACGGACGGGCAGAAGACAAGACAGCTGCTTTCACAGACGCAGTGGAATCGGATTTTTAAGCGCCAATTTTCCTTTAAAATAAGCATCTGTGAGAGCAGCCCAACATGCAACGACTAAAAAAAAAACGACAAGAGAAGGACAGATTAGTTGGAGATCGAAGAGTATGAATCCAACCACAGTCCTCAGCATGTAGGAGGATGACATGTTTATTGATGGATAACATGCTTATGAAAAACCGCTGGAAGAGTTGGATTTTAGTGCGTTCAAGACAATTCATGTCCAACGATAAGACATTTTAACTGCATTAATTTAGAAGCATGCCACGGCCTTCTACCTGTAAAATAATGGAATGAAAGTTTTGTTTACTGACCAACATCACTGGATAAATGATTTCTGTAAAACAGAAGTTGGGGGGTGTGTGTGTGTGTGTTGGGGGGCGGGTTTGCAGCCTTTCTACCATTCATCAATGTTTGTAATATTTGGTCATCAGTCAGGCTGCTCAATCGCTTAGGAGTCTTGTATTATGAAAGTAAAAAATTTAACCAATTATGGAAATATCAGAATTGATTTTGTCTAGTTTTACATCGGCAAGAAGGTAACGGTTAAGCATTAAAGTCCCAAAATATATTAAAGGATTTATTTATGCAATACTGTCCAGTTAAACAAAGTCTTTTTATATTGTATATTATGCCCACTGTGATTGAATGTTGTATAATAAACAAAGCAGTGAATAGATTTCATACTTAGGCACTTTAACACCAGGGATTGCCATGTTTGGAGAAAGACTTGTTCACTTTAAAACTGGCTGAACATCCGTCTTATTTTTAGTTTGTATGCATCATGTTTTAGTAACGTATGCTATATTGTATCGAGCCATAGAGAGAAGACATTTTAAAAACTAGGCCGTAATGTAACTCTTGTTGCTCACATGTTTATCCATCCAACAGTAACCATGAAGCTTTCCAGGGCCTTCCACACAGCCGACTATAAAGTCAAAAAGCATCCTCCAAGTCAGCAAACAGCCGACCACATAATCCACAGGCTCCTGATGTTCTCGTTAATCGCTTTTTACCGACAATAATCCCTCGCAAAGCAAGTGATCGACTCCAGGCTACAGTAAAGCTCATCTAAAGAGTCTCTATCCGGAGCTTCCTACAACTTCAAGCATGTGGCAGCCGGAAGGACTTCATCCAGAATTATTGAATTTGTGTCCATGAATTAATCAAAACCAGGGGAATGATTCAATTGAGGTATGAAATTATAACTTCAACGCACAAAATGGTAAATAATGGCTCGATAGATATATTTTTCTCTCTCCCTCTATGGCCATATATACTGTATATACTTTTAGTTTTTCCTCCCTCAATATTATATATTTCTTGGTGAGCTGGTGTTATTGGCTTCCTAACTTGAAAACAAACAGCCCTGAGGCAGAGGGGACCTACTTGAGTTTGTTGGGGTCTTCTTGTGCAGGCTTGCGGAGGAAGGTGGCGCTGGGGTTGGTAGGGTGCTCTCTCTGAGACCTCTCCGTCGCGCTCGGCTTGGCGGGAGCTGCCGTCGTCTTCTTGGCTGAACGCTTGATTCTCTCCTCCAGCATGCTCATGTCTTTCTCCGATAACTGGAAGGGATAGGGGGGGGGGGGGAGAGAAAAACAAGTCATGTACAATTGCATGTTTCGGGGTCGATTCTTTTGATAACGGTATCCTCCATCTTACATTTCCTATTAGTTTGTAGACTTGGTCCCCACAGACGTTGTAGACAGCCACCACAGTGTTCAGGGCGGCGTTGCGAACAGATGTGTCTCTGTCGCCTATGTGCACGGCTATCTCCTTCAGAGACTTGGCTGGTGTTGGCTGGCATACATTCATCCCATAGCCCTCTATCAAACAACCCAACTCCTCCAGACATTCTGAGGACAGAAACAATGTTAGAATACATCTCTTCAAAGACACGTTCCCCATTAAAGAGGCGTATAATGGAACAGTACAGGTCTGTAGAGACTTACCGGCTCTCTGTTTGGAGTTCTTGGATTTGGTTCCATCCATGAGGAAAGGGAAGACCTTGGATGCTGGGTAAACCTTACACAGCATGGCCAGTATGGCCCGAACATCTTTGCGAACCACGTCCTTCGACTCTCCCACCTGAAGAAAGAGACGAAACTGTGAGCGGAAAAAGCTCCACAGTGGCTTCTGTCGATCCGAGCGGGACGTGTGCTCACCTTGAGTATGAGGTAGGGGATGAAGGAGTTGGCCTCGTACTCCGTCAGGTGGTAGTTCTCTCTGTTCAGCATGGCGAACACCAGCTTCAGATACTCCAGCACCTTCATCAGGACTGTGGTGTTGGTGTCGAAGAACCGCAGAGTGAACCACTTCAGAATCAGGTCCAGACAGCTGATGGTGGCTTCGCTCTCACTTTCCAACCTCTGCCAGACACAAACGCACACATTCAGACTTTATTACCGAAACTAGCCCACTCCTAATGTTGTAATTTGTAGATTAAGACCAACCACTACCTCGATCATGACTCCTATAGCCTTGACGTGTCTCTGGAAGTCTATGTGAAAGAGCTCGTCCTGGAGCCACTTGGCAAAGCAGGTGGACATCTGCGTTTTCAGCTGCTCCAAATATTCATCTCGGGGAGTGGTGAAGTTCCATTTCAAAACCTACAAAGGAAACATTTTGTCAGCAATATTTACGGAGAGTTATTTTGCCTGTTTTTTTGTTTTTTTTTAAATACTCTAAAAACATTATTACTGCTATTTCCTCTTCAATACATCTCACCAACAATTATAGATGATTCAGTAATTCATTTTATTACACTGCACAAAGCTTTACTCCGCTTCCCATCCATCAGCTGACACTTCCACTCTCAGACACAGAATAGAACTGATCTCCCACTGGGATCAGGACATGTTTTTTCAGCTCGTCGGATACCTTTAGTTGTTTCTCTTCCTTGATCCTCTGCTCCTTAGCGTTGGGGATGAGGACGAAGATTGGCCCTGTCTTGTCTTCATCATCCTTCTGGCTTTTGGCTGCGGGCTTCTTGCCAGCTGCACCCTGAGAGGAGAGGCAGCGTCACAGAGTGAGGGACAGCGAGTGAACCGATGTGCTCCGCCTGTGGAACGTTTCTTAGCAGTGTGTGTAACCGTGACAGAGGTGTGTGTAGGTGGCAGACAGGAGACAAAGGGTGTTATGCTGAACAGATCTCAGTGCAGGTTAACACACACAGAGTGCAGAAACACAGATGTGATACTATTCCAAAACACTGATAAACACACACTCATGCAGTGGGGTGACCTGAAACGTGACCTCTCTCAGTTTGTGCTTCATTTCTGTTAGCAAGCATGTACTGCGCTGTTTGCTTGATGCACTGGGCTGTTTTGCCTGATGCACTGCGCTGTTTTGCCTGATGCACTGCGCTGTTTGCCTGATGCACTGCGCTGTTTTGCCTGATGCACTGCGCTGTTTTGCCTGATGCACTGCGCTGTTTTGCCTGATGCACTGCGCTGTTTTGCCTGATGCACTGCGCTGTTTTGCCTGATGCACTGCGCTGTTTTGTCTGATGCACTGCGCTGTTTTGCCTGATGCACTGCGCTGTTTTGCCTGATGCACTGCGCTGTTTTGTCTGATGCACTGCGCTGTTTTGTCTGATGCACTGCACTGTTTTGTCTGATGCACTGCACTGTTTTTGCCTGATGCACTGCGCTGTTTTTGCCTGATGCACTGTGCTGTTTGAGTCATCTCATGTTAGCAGGTTTTTACATGTTACAAGGTTAATACAGACGTGTGTTGATCTCATTCCATCTAACAAATGTGTGTCCATGTGCTTCCGTTTGTACAGTGGTGTGTTCACTGGCAGTTTTAGTGATTAGAGACGGGATTAGACTGAGCCGAGAGCCGACCGGGTCAAGGCAGAGAGAAGCCGGACAGGGGTTAACATCTGTCCACGGAAAAACTGGGCCCACGTCTGCTACGCAGCTTTAACAAGTAGCAGCAGGTAGATGAAGTGTAAAAACATTTCATCACAAGGACTACCTGTTGACCGCTAGCAGCAGCCTTCCCTTTGCAGGGGGGCTTTTTACTAGCATTACTGTCCTTGTCCTTGGAAGGGGGAGGGACAGGGTCTTCTGGAGGGGAGGGAGGCTGGGTGAGTAGAAAAACCACATCATATTTACACTTCACTGTCATGAAATGAAACGGTGCGCATCAACAAAAATTAAATTGTGTCAAATGCTCATGCCTGATATGCACAACCACTAACAGGAGAGACATCAATGTGTGAATATTTACTAAAAAAAACAACAAACAAACAAAAAAAAAAAAAAAAAGGGACAGATCAACTCTAAAAATTTCAAACCATACAATTGGAAGGGTCAGACTGGACTTGAACCGAACATGTCTCCCTTCCTTCATTATTGATATAAATGAGAGGACATTTATATCACATAAATTTCACTAATTCTACTTATTGGGTCCTACAAAGTATAACACGCCTCTGTTCCTCTGTGCACACTAAAAAATCTAAAACAGAAGACCGTCCAGAAAGACATACCTTCTTCCCGGCCGCTCCTCCTCGGACCTTCTTGGCTTCAGGTTTACCGTCCACAAAGTCCTCACTGGCTGGCTGCCTGGAGGCTGCAGAGGAGGGACACGTTTGAGAATACAATGCGATAAAACTAATATTGAGCAGACTATTAAAACGTTTGACGTCAGACACTGAGGATCCGTCTTAATGCAAGACCGTGGTTGTGATAAGGATTCACCGTAACGTGACACAAACCTGAAGCGGCTCTGCTGGGCTCTGCGGAGCCCCTCCCCCCTCCAGCTTTAGCAGGGGCAGCAGGTTTAGCTGGCATCACAGCTCTGGCCTTCTCCAACATGCCTACCACCTGATCTTTGGAGGCGGTCTGCAGGCAGATGAGGAGGAGAGAGACGGTCGTTATTGCAGACAAGATGGTTGTGAAAATGCATTTAGATAAATGCTAGCCACAGCACAATACATCCGTTAAGTACTTTGAGTTTCCCAGCAGCCTTGTCCATTTTGTCGTAGCCCAGGTGCATCATGAAGGTAGGCAGGGCATCCTGAGCCTTCTTCCTCACGTCTCCGTTTCTGTCCTCCAGGCAGGCGTAGAGCTGGGGGACACACAGCATCAAGTCCCCCGGTACGGTCCTCAGGGTCGGCAGCTTCTCTGCTAACCAGCCAAGCACCTGGGTGATAAGGAGAGGTTCAAGGCAAATCGTGAGTCTCATCTGCGCTGTGTGCAGTTTTCTCTGGGGAAAAAAAAAATAATGTGTGCCTGAAATTTCATTCTGGGTCCAGAATAGTGGTGCAACGGATCCTAAAACTCACGGTTCGGATCACAGATCAGCACAAAAGAAAAAAGGAAGCAAGTAGAACTTTTAGAGATCTTTGATCACATTCTTTTGCCGGCAATACTAATTTTACTTTTACTGAATATTGGTGGATAATGTCAGTAAAACTTTATTTCACACTGTGATGGTTAAGGTAAACTGTGTAATTAGTCTGCGGTTCACATGCGTGCCATGAAGGGGGGATCCGTTACACCACTAGCGCAGAAGGTACAAGAAAATGGAATTTGTCTTCTCTGAATAAGTGGAATGCAAGATTTCCTTCACAAACACGTCAGATGAGAGTGCGTTTCACGGTGTACCTCCTGTCGCAGGAAGGGATTCTCCCTTTTCAGCTCCTCTGACAAATCTTCTCCCTCCAGCCAGTCCTTCATCCCAGTCTGCTCCACCCAGGCCTGCAGAGTGGCCATCGCAGCCGCCCTTACATTAGACTGCAGAGAAACAGAGGACAGGTCCATCATCATCATCATCACCACCACCACCACAGTCAGGACACAACAGGCCCCAGGGCGATTTATCATTCTAAAAGTAGACATTTTACATTTGTGTATTTTACACCAGAATGCTCTACCTATGCTGTACATTTCTCACCTTTAGTGTTAAATCGTAAACCGCTGTAATTTAATATTAAACTGTTGTATTTAATGCCCTCCACTTTGTTTTTCTCCCATTTCCATCTCACCGCTGCCACTGTTGTTGAACACATTAAACACAGATGCTTTACCTTGCTGTCTCCCAGTACGGTGATAACAGGGAATCCCAGCGCTTTAACGTGCTGCTTGAGTCCAGGTCCCATGGGTGTAGCCATCTGCTGCAGGATAGCAAGAGTCTGCTGGACCTGGGAGACCACAAAAGAAAAGTTATTCAAAAAGTCAATCATTTCCCCAAAAAACTATGTATAGACTGATAGAAAAAGAACCCCTCTGAACCACCACTTAAAGTTAGGAAACCCTGTTGTACAATGACAATTCAATAGCCTTATAATGAAATCAGGGACAGTATGTTGTCTCATTCTAAAACAGAGCATTGCTGCGGTGACGTCTGCTCTCTTACTAACCAGGATCTTGTTGGAATCGCCGAGTCGGGCTTTCAGGGCCAGAGGCAGGTCTCCGATGTTGGCCGTGAGCAACTTGGCCTCTGAGATGATGGCCGCGGTCTCATCCAGACCCTCCTTCCTGATCTTCCAGTTCTTATCACCAATTTTAGACAGCAGATCAGACGTAATCTTGTCACTGTGAGATGGGAGGGAAGAGAGAGAGAGAAAATATAGGCAGAATGCTTCAGTCTATGTAAGAGCAAGCAACATCAACCGAGTGTCTCCTCACTTGAGCCAAACACAATGGGACACGTGCACAGTGAATTAGAATATCATCGAAAAGTTCATTTATTTCAGTAATTCAAAAAAATGAAACACAGGGTGATATACTTCAAGCGTTTGTTTCTTTTAATGTTGATGATTATGGCTTACGGCTAATGAAAACCCAAAATTCTGCATCTCAGAATATTGTAAATAGGACCAATTAAAAAAAAGGATTTTTAACCCTTTTTTAAATTTTTTAAAAATTAAAAAGGATTTTTAATTTTTAAAAAAGGATTTTTAGTACAGCTTAAATACGCATCGTGGTTTCTTGAGTACCACGTTTCTAAATATCGTCTTTGTTAAAATCTTGTTATGAGTGATGTGACATTATATCATGTAGACGATCATCTTCTAGAGGTCGACCGATGCAATTTTAAAAAGGCAGATATTATAACGATAGTTTGGAGCAGGACACATTGAATTTAAATCATTAGTAAGAGAACATCCTGAAGTGGGATTTATTGGATTCAATAAAACTCTTAGAGATCCCTGATCCTGGTTTTTTTTTTCCTCTGCTGATTCTAATTATTGATCATTGATGATCGTGGCACACAAGGAAATAAAAGATTGTATTTTCATCCATAAAAACAAATCTTGTCATCAGTAGCTTTATTGATGTATCGTAATCTGTTTAGCGGTAGTGTAAACGGGTCATAATTCATCTCTAATATCTATTTATGAAAACATCTCCTTCAAACAACTGGATCTATTCAAGGATGCCGTATGTTTACAGATCGTAAAGCCCTCTGAGGAAAATGTGCGATCATTTATTTTTTATCATTTTATTTTTATTATTTCATGTGGCGCAATTATATAGAGTGAATGTGGTGACGCAAAATGTTCAAATAGTCCCGAAAGTAAGTCGGCATAAAGACTCTCCTGACATCGCTGAGGGCGCGGCCGTCTACAATAGTACCAATCAAAATAAATACCGACGTATTCATGCCTTATTTATGACGTCATTTGGAGTGTTGATGGAGCAGCTGCAATGTTAACATAGCCTAGCACTCCAAATCAGATAACAAGCATTTTAAAAGTGGTTTGCTTATCGACGTGGACAGACAAGAAAAAGCATGAATATATACTGTATGTATGAATAAAATATCTGGGACTTCCATAAACGGGTACAAGCAACACCGGTGTTTGTTTTGGCCACGGTGGATGTCGTATCTACATGGAGGTAAGCCCCTCCTCCTCTCTGCACGAGGAACATAAGGCAGAACTTGCCATGTTTGATATTAACTTTAGGCTCAAGGATACCCTCTTCTCATTTATGGACAATTTACTTATTATTATCGCGTTGATATTCTGAACCGGTAGTGCTGTATGAAGTTAAATCTGGTTTTGGTAGACTGGAGGCGGTCAGTGTTTGGATTACCTGATATCTGTTCTGGGCAGCAGGTCCATCATGTCCTGTGCCGCTGCTCCTCCACCTCCATCTTCTTCCTGCTCCTCTCCTTCGTCGCCCTCTTCCTCTGCTGCTGACTTCTTGGTGAATCTGATTGGTGCTGGTGGGGACTGGCCCTGCATCTGTGTGGGACGCATACAAATAGAGATTTTAGTTTGTTTCCTTTTCCCTGCTCAGGATGACCCAAGCGGTGAGAGGTAGAAATATATGCGATGAAGCGGGGGGGAGGAATAGTAGCTTTGCTCGTCCATACCTTCTCAAACTCGGCATCTATCTGCGCGAGGAGGGCGGGCTTCTCGTCTTCAAAGAACATGCGGAGACGAGCTCCCATGTAGAGGAACATGACTCCCAGCAGGGCGATGGCGGCGGTCCGAATAGCGGGGTTAGTCGCTCCCAGAGCGGTCTTCACGTTGTTGATGAAGCCCTTCACATTGATACTGGAGAGAGGGGAGGTTCAGGTGGTGGGAAAAAATAAATAAAAATCATTGAATTAATATACATATTACACTGATTTGAAATAATAATGAGCACTAAAATAAGGACTGTAAATTACCCAGCAAAGCCAAACTCCTTCATGGCGTTAGCCAGCCAGTTGAGAGTCTCTGCCTGGTTTTTGGGGTTCTTCTGTGCAAACGCCATAGACACAACCTGACAAACACAACACAAGCTCTGTGAATACAGGATGTCCATCATGATCAACATCTACTGAAGTTCCATTTGGGCAAAATGTACTTTTTTCTTCTGTCCAGAGTAAACCATCCCTCGTAAAGCGAAAAAGGCGTCTCTACAAACCTGATCCGCGGTCCACGGCAGAGAGCACGCCTCTCCGATAGCGGTCAAGCCCGCTTTGGCGTTTCCTCCGCATTTGACGTCTCCAACCTTGTCCACCAAGCCATCCAGAGCCACGGAGGCCGACGTCTTTGAAAACTGTCCTCTCTGAGCGACGAGAGCCACGATGTGCAGCTTCATCTGCATCACCTACACAGGGCAGACGGCATCAGAATGGGTACAGCCAATCCAGTTTGCACCATATTATTGTGCTCTTTGATACGTCTTTTATGCATGTGGAACGTTTGTTATGGTTACAGTAAAGGTGGAAGCCCAACCCAAATTCCTACAATAAAAAATTTAAAAAAAGAATTAAAAAAAAAAAAAAAAAGGGACAATATGGAGACAACCTGGATTAAAAACTAATGAACAGAATTCTGCAGACAAAATAAATAAATAAATAAATAGAGGATCTCTTTTCTCTAAAAACGTGATTCCTCACAGTCCCAGACGACGTCCACTCGAGGCTTCAGGAAACAGTCTGCCGCTGGAACAGAGACGCTTACCTGGAAGTTGGTCTCCTTCCAGCCTGGTTTCTTGGCCAGCATCCTGACTAAGGCCTGGCAGGGCATCTCCGCCTTATCCATGGTCTCAACAGCCTAGAAGCATGCATCAAGCCATAGATTATTATTCCTGCACATTATTGTAGAACAGGTAGGGACACGTCAGCCTTTAACACGGCTCCAAACTGACACACATTTGATTGGTTGGGCAGCGTCACGCGATGTGACGGGCACCATCATTTTCATGCAAACGGATACAAATGTAAGAAATAATTGGTCATGAATTAACAGGAGTAAAATAAAAAGAAGAAGAAAAAAAAAAAAACACTTCACCCTCTGGAACTCCTCCATACTGGCCAGTCTCTCCTTCCAGTTGGCCGAGTCCAGCAGCTGTAGACAGGAGGCAGGAAGTACAGCCGCAGCCCGCTCTTCACACACCTCAGTCTGACATGATCACACACACACACACACACACACACACATACACACATACACACACACACACATACACACACACACACACACACACAGTCATTGGAACTTCCAACAACAATGTACTGATAACGCTTAAAGTTGGTGCTAAATGGACTGTACATGTCTAGTCCTACGACCACTCAAAGCTCTGTAACACTACATGTCATCATTCACACATTCACACACTGATGACAGGAGCTACCATGCAAGGTGCCACCTGTCCATCAGGACTAACTAACATTCACACCCATTCATACACCAAAAAAAAAAAAAATGTACTAGGACTGGAGGAGGCGGGGATCAAACCGCCAATCTTCAGACTGAAGGACCCGCTCGACCTCTGATCCCCAGTCACCCCGGTGCTCACCATAACGGACCCGTTTCAATGCAGACATTGACTCGTCAAAAACGGCAGAGGCACACAGCTGTAAATAACATTAACGAGGGCTCCATTCCCTTAGTGTCCCAGTAGGCCATGTCAGGGAGCGAGCGTGCACAATACCAGAGCCATGTGACTCAACCAGAACGCAGCCAGCATCATCATCATCATCATCATCATCATCAAGTCCACCTGTGCTTTGACAAACTAAATGAAACCCTCAAATCTAAAACTGAACCAGAAACCTTGATGTGGTTGTAGTTTCACACCTAGAAATATAAATCTAGATTTATATTTCAAACCATCAAGGAATTCAGATTCTGAGAGGCACCGAACAATACGGACCCTTCTACACTTCCGGACATTTTTAGAACTTGAGTATCAAGAAAAGTTGTAAGACTTTTAACCTTTTAAAACTGCGGGGACAAAAGCTTCAAAAGGAAAACGCATGCACACAGACTTACCGAGAGTTCACTCTCAATGAACTCTTTGCTCTCAGGGTTCTTCTTGGTTTTTCCACCAACTACAGAGGTCGGTTTGCCCTTCTTCGATGGGCCTGCTGACGACTGCAGAAAAGAAGAGAGACTTCTAAAAGAGACGCTTCTAGTACAGCTGTAGACCCTTAATGCGACCAAAGTTAAATCGGGTCGCGATGTCCGTAACACAGCAACATCGGGTAGAACCAGGGGACAAAGTAGTTTCTCGATTGATTTTAGTTTTCTACATGTGCATCAGCCTGAGCATACCTTGCTGGCAGCACCAGATTGGGTCTTCTTGGGTGGGGCAGAGGATCTAGGTGGAGCTTCAGCAGGGGGCGGAGCTTTAGCTGCTGCCGCCTTCTTTCCCCCCCCTCCTCCTCCTCCTCCTCCTCCTCCTCCTCCTGCACCCTTCTTCGCTCCAGGGAGCTCCACTTTATCAGCAGACTCCTTTATCTGTTCACATATGGAATAAAAAGGAGGACAGTGGGAAGCAGTTCACTACAATTGAAAACGGGAGCTTTATCCTCGTTTGAATGTATTTATCCTTCTTCTGCTGGTCCTTTACCTTGTCCAGTTTGAGTTTATCCAAATCAGACAGGAAAGGGTTTACAGCTTTCTCTCCCACCACTTTCATGGCCGTCCCCAAAGCCTCGAAGGCGGCGTCACGCACCTCTAGAGCGGAGTCATTCACTTGCTGAGGTGGTCAGAGAGAAAAGCACAGGTATGATTTTTGAAAGACGGCATTTGAAACGACATCACGTACCGCATTACCAAGAGGGGAAAAGGTAGTGAGCCGCTGAGACATTTCCAGCCAGCAGACGAGTACCTTGGTGAGAGCAGCACAGAGCGGTTTGAGGACACTCTTGGGCAGCGTGGCCTGTGTGCAGTGTCTGAAGGAGCGGGCCAGAAACAGAGCGGCCTGCTGCTTAATGGAGGGGTTCTTATTGTCCATCACGGCCAGGATGTCCTCCGACAGGTTCTGAAGAGTGGTCTGGAAAAAAAAAAAAAAACACACAACATTACTGTATATGAAGTTACAAGCCATCCAATTTAGATTAGGGTGTCTTCTAGAAGCTTGTCTGCAGAGTCAGGACAAGCCAACTGAAGAAAACATTTGGACCTTTAATAGCAAAGCATAAAAGCAGGAATAGTGTTAACGGTTAACACGATTAAAAAGGATACAAGTATGCCTAATGAAAATCTTCATAAAAAAAGGTTACCAAAGTGAAAACAACATTGTGCAAGGCTGCTTCTTAAATCACCGTTGTTGCAAAAATGGTGTGGCGTGAGGCCTAACGACAAACCAGATGTTTTTATACACACACAAAATCATTTTTGATCAAATAATTAAAAGGCCAAATTGTGCCAGACATTGAACAGTGGAACAATGTAGAGTTAAAAATCAGTCTTAATAGCAGCAGATCTAGTGGGAGTAATACCCATGAGCGTCGGCCTTGATCAATATTTGATAGATTATTATACCTGCTAGAAGTGATGTTGAAATAAAGGTTTGAGAGCAGCTTTAGAGCACCTGCATGTGTCATTGGCACTAGTGTATCCGTAACGCAACATAAGATGAAGTAGTACAATATATATGTCTGTATCAGTATTTTGTCCCTACCCTAATTATCAGTGATAGTTATCATAACTGCTAAACATACATGATAAACTGGAGAGAAATGGTGCTTTTCTGCATTCTCAAAATAATTGAAATTGCCTTTAAAACATCAAAAGTGACCGTTTAATCTTGTTCATGAATCTGTAATTTATCTTTAAACTGTTGCAGAGTTTTGACTGCTCATAGTGAACGTTAAGTTATAATCAGCTTATTCACAGCAAATGAAAACATTGGCGTTATGTGTAATGTTACCGATCAAACAGTCAAAGGTCAGCTAACTGGGAACGTTATTATTAGTAGCAGCAAGATTACTATAAAGACTTGGGCTGCAGTAGTGCTGGGCGGTATGACCAAACATTTATAGCACGGTATTTTGTAAAATTATACCGGTTTCACGGTATATCACGGTATTTTTCCCCCCGCATTAACGCATTAATTAACGGCGAAAATGATTTTATCGGGCGTTTAATAATTAAGCGGACAACCGGTCAGCGCGCGGTGAACAGCCGTTTGTGTGGCGTGTTTTCCGTCACTTCCTGTTTAATTCACCTACATTCCCCTGGGTCCTAAGTCCCTCCTGGTACAGCTTGTTATCACCCTCTATGTACCGACGTACATTTATAACAAATACCGCGCATATTACACGGTACTCGGCGTTGCATACGCGTCTAACCAAAATACCCGAAAAGGCAAAAGTCTCTTTGTTCCTCCTGCATCGCTCTTTTCTGTTCTTAATGGAGCGACGGGGCCTCTCCCAGCTGTTAGCAGACTGTTGTGCTAACGGCTTGCTAGCGAGCTGTAGCCAGCATGTTGTTCGGCGGTGTAATTTTTATAAATGTACAATTGTTAGTGTTACAAATTGTTTATGTGTCACAAACTGTGGTGTCGTGGTGTTTTGCCTTGTTAGTTTTGGGTTATTAATTGTTGTGTTATAAAGTTATAACCATAACTTAGGGTTCCCTCTCAATACAGTTAAGACAACTAGCTCCGACCGTAAAGCTAGTGGCGGCGAACAATATAGTTTACTGCCTGTTGAAGAGCGACAGCAGTTGTTTCGGATATTCACCGGAATGGCTGTATATGAAAAATTAATATCATACGGGAAATCAAAACCGCCCAGCACTAGGCTGCAGTAATACCGGAAGCAAAGTAATGGGCCCGTTTCGAAACGGGCACACAAACCCGACAAGTTGTTACACGAGGGAGTTACATTAAGTAGTGATAGCTGATGTGACCTACTGCCGGCGCCATTTCTCATTTTAACCGGTTAAAGCAACAGTGTTATTATCAATTCATAATTTCTTTCATTAAATATTGTCCTCTGAGAAAAATGTCTAAGTTTTGGATGTTAGGTCTGCTCCAAAATCAAATGACGGTCAGAGTGAGGGCATTACAGCAGTGTCACTGCTCCAAACCCTTTCTAGAGATCAGTCGTGCTTAGAAATTATGTCAAATAAAATAAATAAATAAATATATATATCATAGAATAATGCAAACACACCTGAACGGAGCAGAACAAGCATGGACATATTTGAAGTGGAACTACAGATGAGCAGAGACTACTGTACTGAACATGTTCAGGCTGGTTTAACACAGAGCCCCACAGAGACATCGAGCAGCGTTATCGCAGTAACCAACTCCTCCTTTATTATACGCTCATTAACATTTCATTGGATGATTCAAGAAGAGCTGCTCACACAACATTACGTCAAATTAAGGAGTGAACTTACAGTGAGGAAGATGGCATCGATGGCCTCCTGCAGGGCCTGGACCACCTGAGGCTTCTTTTCCTTGAACTTCTCCAGAATAGTTGGAACCACCTAAAAACACAACAGATCTAATTTACCACTTGTCAATGATTTGGGTACATGGAATAGAACTGTCATTTGTTCACGTGACCAGCTAAATGTGTTGGTAACTGGAAAATTGTATGAAGATTCCCATGTAGTTTGTACATCCTGAATGGTATTATCCAATCTAAAGTTACCTAATGACTACTCCCATTTTGACAATGTTATGAAATAACTAGTCTCTTGATTTTATACATACAAACCAAAAATAAAAGTTGTGAAAATGCCCGATAGCCACTTTCTGTCAAAACAAAAACAGCAATGCTAATGAGTTCTTTGTTCCAACTAAACCCAATAGTTTCACTGGAATGAAAACAAACTCTTTTGCTTTACTTACTTGTCCTGCATACGTTCCAAACTTCTTCCTGAGCCCAGAGGCCAGTGCAGCGAGACATTTAGCTGCCACTGACACCAGCATCACATTGGCATCTTTCCCCACAACCTGAAACATGAACCCAGTAAGTCTCGTTACGCCGTGTTCACACCGAATGCGGCGCAAAACGATCGCGCGACGAGTTAACATACAAAGTCAATACAAAAATGCGACTGGACACGAGTAGACGCAAAAATCGGCCAGGCGCTGTCTGCATTAAGATTCTCCTCCCGTCGTCAGGAATGTCGCTGAATCAGAAAAGTGAGGAAAATAAATATTGTAGTCGAAGGCGTTCACCCAGAGCTCTGAGATACCGCATATTAGTACAGAGACCAGACAAAACTGTGTGTGTAAATGTGTGTGTAGAAACCTTATGGTACAAACGATGAAAACAACGCCGCCGTATTTACGCCTAGATGACGTTATTTGCAGTGTTGATGGAGCCGCTACGATGTTAGCATAGCCTAGAATCAATCGATCCGAGCTCCATTGAGAAACAAGCATTTTAAAAGTTGTTTACTTGTCGTCTTGTGGAGAGAACAAAAAAAAAACAAAAAAAAACAACATGAATTCAGACTTTTTACAATTTTGTTCTTTTTACAGTTCATACAGCTGTAGTACACAGCCGACATGTTGCTTAGTGATTACACCACATCTGGGACTTCCACAACAAGTACTAAGCAGATATAGTGGTCATTTCTTCCACGGTTGAAGGCGGAAACAAATGGCTTAGTTGATAATGGTTTCCACGGAGATAAGCCACTCCTACTCTCCGGCTCATCCAACACGAATGACATCAAATAAACACAAATTAAAAATAAAACGGCGATCAAACTCCCACGAGTAACGAGACACAAAAACATTTGCTTTGCGTTTGGCGTGAACGCAGCTTTAGACAACATTCTTTATTAAGCTTACATGTGCCTAGTGATTTCTCTTTAACCTAATTTCAGATAAGATGAGATGTCCACACTACTACGTCTCCATTTTAAATCTCTTTTGCTACGTTTACACTGAGCCGGAGTTTTAGAGCACCGAAAACAGATACGTTAGAAAGCTCCGGGGTTGTCTCTTCGCGTGGACGGCGAAAACTCATGCGTCTAGAAACGATGACGTAGAGACCCGCGCTCGCTACTTGATTGGTTCTTATCAGTCATGACGTGTCCTTCCCTGATTCGTCACGCCCCTATCACGTGACCCTTTCCTGGAAGATTACAAACAACAGCCTTGATTACCAGGTTAATTCAACATGGACAACTGATTACAGGTGCTGCTGACCTTGTTGTCTTTACTAGCAGCTGTTGTGTTATAATTCTACCACGGCCGACATGCACAGGAAGCAGCTGTTATTGGAGCGATCAGCGAGCGGCGTGTCCAGCGGCGTTATCGGCCCTACGGCGTGGACGTTTGAAGTCACGGTTTGCTCATGCGATATTCGTTTTCAGTCGTGCTAGTACGGACGGAGATCATTTCACAAATCGTGCTGAAACGCCCGGTATTAAACGAAAACGTAGTGGTGTGGATGTAGCCTGAAAAACGTCTTTACCTTCTTCAGAGCTCTGACCAGGTCTCCATAGTCTCCATTCTCTAGTTTGAGGTTCTTCGTCAGAGCCTCAATAGCCTCCAGAGCTTCTTTCCTCTCCTGCCACTTTTTAGCTTCCTGCAGTAACAGACAGAGGAAGGACACAAACTGAAACATGCTGAAAGAAGGATTCATTACAAAACAGAGTGTGTGTGTGTGTGTGTATGTGTGTATATATGTATATATATATATATATATATATATATATATATATATATATATATATATATATATACATACATACACACACACACACACACACACACACACACACACACACACACAGCACCATTATCATTTAGGAGTGTTTCAGTAGCAGAATCTTAATTGACTAAGGTGTGGCCAGTTAACAGACGTCATGCATTGAAGGGATTTGTCAGTAATCTACGCAGTTAGAAAAACATACTATTTTGTCATAGAAGTCTTTGGGTATCTTGGACAGAATCTCCACGGCTTCCAGCAGTTCATAAGGATCCACCGCTGCCACTGTTTCCGCCTCATCCTCTCCTGAAAGAGGAAGAGAAAAAGAGATGGCAGCAGACCCGTCACTCCAGAACCCATCAACATCAGAAAGCACACGTTTGTATGCAGAAATCCTTCTTAAACCTACCATCAGACGGTTCTCCTCCCTGGGCTTGTTGCTCAAACTTTGCCTTCAGGTCCTGCTGCGAGCGCAGGAACCTGGTCTGTTTGGGAGGAGACGAAGGCAGCTTCACCCACTCCTCCTCCAGCTCCTTCAGCTGCAGGGACGGAGAACAGAGAAGCATCGTTTAGCTTAACTTGATTTTCAAAAAAGGTGAACAATAAAAAGGTGGGGCAAGTG
>NW_027176483.1:19689754-19842254 GCF_023349555.1 Cebidichthys violaceus | reverse complement strand
CTCATTCTGGAAAACGCCTCTACAGCAAACATACACGCAGCCCACATTGACGACTGACTCGTTAGCGTATTTGGTGTAAATGCATTGGTCCAGCAGATGCTCATAGGGAGACGTTATTGTTTGCAAGCGGTGGGTAGCCGCCGTTAGCTGCTTAGAAACAAGGCTATGAGGAGCTAACGTTAACCTTCCACAAGCGCCAACACAGCCAGGCCTAACAACGCAGTTCACAACGACAGCTGCTGAACACAACAGCCTCGCGCTCTAGCTGAGAGCAAGAGACACGTTTTAACCAAAACAAGCGAATGTTAGTACAACACTGGCATACCTGTTTATGTCTCTAGAGGACAATGAGACGCTGGCTGTCCAGCTAGATGATGGTGATAATGGTATCACTAGAGAGAAGCCCAGCCGAGCTTTATACAAGCTTTGCCAGTGCCACCCAGAAGACAAATCACTTCCGGTTCTAAATAAAACTGACTGACAATGTTTCTTGCTCAATACAGAGTACCTAATTAATTGACATATATTGTGCAGTAGTAAACGTCTTAAGCAAATCAAATTTAATTTGATTATGTCTTTCTGTGCAACTGAGGCATTTTACACTCTTATATTAAATACAAATAAACACCAATTTCCGGTCCAGTCACTGCTGCCTGTGTCCAACTTGTTGCCGTTTTTTGAAAACGCCTTCACGGGCGGAGAGACAGAAGAGGGGCGGGGACAGGGACACCACCCTGACGGACTACCATTACATCCTCTTCTATTTAATCCTTAATCCAGATTTTGTATACTGCATGAAGATTAAAACACAGAACAGGAAACCCCCGCACACCCCACATAATGCTGGATTCACGTTTTACACATTTTAGTCATTAGTGGCTTTGTTATTGGTCACTTGGACAACGCCATTGATTGGTTGCATTTGAATTACAGTCCGCCCCCAAGGTATGGCATCCCTTTGCTGATTGGACCATCACGCGTCCTTATCCTTGGTGAAACAATTTGATTGGCAGCTCTGAAATGAAATCTTTCCTGTAACTACGAAAATCTCTCCGTCATTTGTTAATTTCATGCATTGTCTTTGCATTGACATACTTTGTGAGCAATATGCAATACATATAGAAGCAATTTAGCACTTTAATCGTCCGTGTTGACACATTTTTTATTTAAAACAACGGACTGTAGCACTGACTCAAGTAGAGTGGTAAGCATGCAGGGGAACAGCACTAAAAGGGAAAGTGAGGAATAGAATGCAGAGGTAATAAACAGCGTCTATTATTATACTGTTAGTGGGGATTGAACGCCATGTTGAGCAGACATTCCCTGCAATATTTAAGAAAGACACAAAATGTTTGCAAGCGAACTAAAATCACTTTGAGAGGAATCACTTGGTGATGCAACTAACGTTACTTTAATCCTCTCTGAAGGCCGGGAACAACACAACTAGACCACATATTGAGTATAACCTTAAGCCAAGGGAATATTGGACAGCATAGGCTGTATAAAAGACATGTTATCGAGTACTAACCATAGAAACACAAACTTAAGAAGACAAACAATCAGAAACGGTTTATTCCCAAGTATGATGACACAAAAAAAGCAATTTGACTAGTATAAAAATATAATTAAACATAAGAATATGAAAATAATCAATAGAGTATGTTAAAATATGTCTGTTATTTAGCATCTGTATTTAAAGTGCACAGTTGTGCAGGAATGTGTAAATGGGAGTATAGTTGGTGACAGTGACGTGCGGTGAGGCTCGTGTCTGGTGAGGCACTGACACTACATAAATCAGATTTACTAATATATGAACCCAATAGAGAAGCTTCAATCACCATTCAATGGGCAGCTTGCACATTGACCACTGGTTGTTTTTCATATCAGCATTATTTACACACATACATAGGTAAGGTACATATTTGATTCCACCGGGAGCGTTTCAGAAGCGGAGTGCTCGCGGGCTGTGTAATAATAATCTGTGTAACAACCCCGGATGTATAAAGAGAACAACAAACACATAAAAGGTTACTTTACCTGTCCGACGTTGAATTGCTGTTGATTTATTCATGTTTCCTTGTTTTTTTGGACATTTTTAAGCTTAGATATAGAATCTTACATTTTTTTGTGGTCAAAGCAAAATATAAGAAGACGAGAAGTGTAGAAGAAGAGCAACGACAGAACGAGCATAAACCGACCCGTGGGCTCTCGCACGCCCTCTTCAGTGAGGCAGAGGTACTGTTTGACTCTCTGTGCTTTTTCACTGCGGTTTCTGTCAGATCAGCAACACTAAATACTACACAGACGTGAAATACATTATTCTATGTAAAGAAAGGACATATAATAAAAGAGTCTACAAATATTACAGTGGTGACAAACAATGAGAAAGCAAAAGGCTCGCGCTCAACCCAGTTAGTGAGGGATCCACAGTCTGAGGTGAGGCACAGCTCGTCATTGCCATTATTATTATTATTATTATTATTATTATTATTATTATTATTATTATGTCAAAAATAGCAATGGAACCTTTGTGAGCTATGTTGTTTGGGGGGCATTTCATCAATGTAACTCACAACATCCTGCTGTTTCCATGGAAGCCCCAGCCCACCATATTAGGACCGCATCCATTGCTAGAGGACGGTCGGTGTGCCGTGATGGCGCTATGATGGATGCTGCTACAGAAGTCGCATCGCTTTTAACTGTGTGCGTAGCTGACTAGATAGTTCGCTACATTTACCTCAAGTGTATTAATGTTCATGTCAACGTCCTCCCCTGAAAGGATGACCAGAATGAACCGCTTTAACTCCACCGTCCCAGATGACGAGTACCTCGGTAGGATGTGTGTTAGCTTCGCAGTGCTAACAGCTGAGCTCTTTAGCTAACCTTTTTGCTGTATTTATTTGCAGTGGTGAGCTCTGTAATCATCGCTCTGTGCGTGTGTGTGTGTGTGTGTGTGTGTGTGTGTGTGTGTGTGTGTGTGTGTGTGTGTGTGTGTGTGTGTGTGTGTGTGTCTGTGTCTGTGTCTGTTTCCGTCTCAGCGGACAGTGACGTGTTGTTCTACCTGAGTGATGCAGTGACCCAGCTGCTGGAACACAAAGAGGAGTACACGCAGTTTGGGGTGATCCGCTACTTTGCTGAATAGTATGTCACACACTCAACACACAGTCTAGTAGTTACCTAGTTCCTCTCACCTGGGCCATAGTTTGCACTGATGTAGGGTTTGGGAAGGGTAATAAAAAAAAAAACATTTTAAATTGCAAATCTCCTCAAAGATAATATTGGAAAATTTCAAAATAAAAGGAAACTGGAATTCACTACAGTTTGCAAACTTCCCCCGGTACCGTTTTTATTTATTATTATTATTATTATTATTATTATTATTATGTGTACACTATAGTCACAATCATTCAATTGCACATTGTAGTTGCTGGTTTCTTTTGTCGGAAATGTCAGTGTTGTAATATGATAATGTGTTTAATTAATAATATGCATTTGTACATTAAAACACTCTAAATGTGATGCATACTCGTCTTTCTGCTAAACTAGATGACATTTTTGTTTTACAAGCAAGACTGTCATCCTAGCTTAGAGAGCGGGCGGAATGAACACAATTTAGTGCATCTTGTGTTTCATTGTTATCGAACCGATTACATGAATTTTGAGGTGGACTTCTTTTTTTTGTATTAATTCCTCTGTGTGTGTGTGTGTGTGTGTGTGTGTGTGTGTGTGTGTGTGTGCGTGCAGTTTCAGCAGTGTAAAGAACAGTAACCACGTCCTCTTCAGAGAATATAACTACATCAGGGCCACTCCCCATAACCGAGCCTCCTTCATCAGAGTCTTCTGGAGATGCTACAGACAGATCGGCAAGAGCGGCGGTGAGCGAGAGACAGAAATAATTAAGAGTGGTCTGTTTTGATTATAGTCATTGTATAATTATAAAGCTACGTTTATGTTATTACATAAGAAAGTCCTAGTTGTTACAGACTGTTAGGAAGTCACATCTGATATTACATTACATTACAGTCATTTAGCAGATTTATCCAAAGCGACTTACAATTCAGTATACAGTATACAATTAAGTGTCTTGCTCATGAGACTAGTGGAGCAGGAGATCGAACCGCCGACCCTCTGATTGAAAGGCGGCCCTGCTCTCCACTTAGCCACGGTCACCCCACGATATACAGTAACGTACCGTCATTAGCTTCCAAATAATGATTCATTGACGCGCGAAACCCACCAGACCTGACTTGGTTGCTTTGACTGTCTTTAACATTCTGTAACTGCAGTGAGTTGTCTTCCAGACTCTCTGTCCGTGCTGGAGTACAGGTCGCTGCTGCAGTTACTGTGTCCAGACTTCCCTTTGGCGACGGTGCAGAGTGCAGCCAGGTCGGTACATGGGAGACGACGCGTTACACGCATTTTATTACTTCTTCGTGCCGTCGTTCACCGATCCAAAGAGGTCACGCCGCCTGACGTTGCATGCTGTGAAAATGTGCCCTCTAACAATTAGTACAAGGTAGAGTTAAAAGGATGGCCACTGAATTAGTATTTAAGTACAGTGGAGTCATCACTTTGATGTGATACTTCAGTATCAGTTTAACTGAAAGATCTAAGACTTTTTCTATACACGCAAAAGGCTTATTTCACTCCAATTCTGTGCACAACTCTGTTCAAATCTGTGTTAGTGAGATGCTGATTTTTTACACAGGTGTCACTTGGGCTGATCCCAATAAAAGGCCACTCTAACATATGCGGTTTTATCTTAATACAACATTTATTAGGCTCTCTCTGAGCTATGGATTTGACACCACTGGGGCCACAGAAATGCATCTTTCAGTCACATCCGTCTTTTATTTCAACTCAAAAGTGTTTGTTCAGTGTGTGTGTTGTGTATGCTGCACATGCCAGTGCTATATGTTACAACAGACCTAACAAGAACATAGCATGCAGTCAGTCATTGGGCGCAGAGCCTTCTCTTTCTTGTGCTGCATACTGACATGTTACTGGGATAGTCGGGTTCACCCCCTGGACTTATCTGGTATAAACTCTTGTTATCTGCTCTTCTTTTCTTGTAGAATTGTTCTGATGGACGATGCCGCAGACTGCCTGATGTCCTTTTCTGATTTCCTTTATGCCCTCCAGCTGCAGTTCTACTACCCAGGTACAATAAGAGCTCCTGTTTCATACGGCTCTGTTCAGCGCGTCCAGGCTTAGACATTCAGTTCGGCTGTAACCTTTACTAATTTTGCTGTCTCACCTGTAGTGCTATTTATCAATCTAGATAGATTTAGTGTGAGACGCCAAATGGAGTCATATCAAATGTATATCTGATATCGAATTTAGGATGAAATGCTAATCCCCACTTGCGTACGAAAGCTGAATGAAACAGTATGTAATCCCCTGTGTCCGTAGAGTTCCTGGACAGCGTGCTGGTGATCTACCAGGATCTGTTAGCAGGGAAGAGTCCTAACACCGTCATCGTCCCCACGTCCACCTCCGTCGAGCAGCTCCCCTCTGTGGCCGCCGAGGAAAACGACAAGGAGAAGCAGCCGCAGGACGGAGTGGAACCGTCCACTCTGGCTCAGTGTGTCGATGCCCTCTGTGACAGGTTCAAACGCAGGTAAAACACACATTTCTCTAACATTAGATGTGTTGTGTGTGTGTATGTGTGTTTTTATATGTGCATTGAGTCATTTATCACAAAATCCATTTGTGACTCTTTCGGTGTGTATTCGTTAACGTTGAGACTGATCTGACTCTGTAGTGTTTTGCTCCTGTGTGAAGTCATCCTCCCAGGTCCTGTATGAGGGAAGTACTGGAACAGACCAACAGAGTCTCTTACTACAGCTTCCTATTGAGCCTGGCTAAACACGAGAGCATCAACCAAGCTATTGGTAGGTTTAACGTTACACAGTCAAAGTAGTACTACTGCTGCTACTACAGCTTCTACCACTGCTACTTCTACTGCTACTGCTACTACAACTTCTACTTCCACTACTACCTATACTTCTACTGATACTGCTCCTACAACTTCTACTTCCACTACTACCTATACTTCTACTGATACTGCTCCTACAACTTCTACTTTCACTACTACCTATACTTCTACTGATACTGCTACTACTATTGCTACTACTATTACTACTGCTGCTACTACTGCTACTTCTACCTCTATTTCTACTACTACCTCTACTTCTACTGCTACTACAACTTCTACTTCCACTACTACCTATACTTCTACTGCTACTGCTACTACTACCTCTACTTCTACTGCTACTACTACTATTACTACTACTTCTACTTCTACTACTACCTCTATTTCTACTACTACCTCTACTTCTACTGCTACTGCTACTACTACTTCTACTTCTACTACTACCTCTACTTCTACTGCTACTGCTACTACTACTTCTACTTCTACTACTACCTCTACTTCTACTCCTACTACTACTGCTACTGGTACTACTACTATTACTACTGCTAATGCTACTACTAGTTACTGCTATTTCTACGGTATTTTATTATTATACAGTACTGCTATATATATTGCTACTGCTATTACTACCTCTACTTCTACTGCTACTACTACTGCTACTTCTTCTTCTACTACTACTTCTACTGCTACCTCTACTTCTACTGCTACTACTACTGCTACTTCTACTACTACTTCTACTGCTACCTCTACCTCTACTTCTACTCCTACTACTACTTCTACAGCTACTACTGCCACTGCTATTGCTACTGCAACTACCAGTACTACTATTATTACTACTACTGGTACTGGTACTCCCACTTCTGCTACTACATACAAAATGTTGTTATAACGTGTTGTAAAGTGGACAGTTGTGTGATTTGTGTATAAGAGTACACAACGTGCTTCATGATTGTATCCACCCTCACACAGGTTCCATGACTTAGATACATACATACATTAGATACAAGATAATGTATATACAGTACATTACTTTGTGATTCTGAGGAGCGTTGACTTGGTGACTCATGAATGTCCAAAAATGCAATATTGTGCGCAGTACGTGTGTGTGTGCATCCAGGTAATTACAAACTGCCCGTTAGGACTTTGGATTTTACTTATTTGGATATTTACTTTCTTCCCTTATCATGTCTGACACGAGCCTATATGCTGAAAGATCATCTTTGAAACGTGAGCGTCTGGTGTTACTTTCTACCCTTCTATAAATCTGTATCCTTCCAACATTTAAAGTGAATGTGTGTGTGTGTGGTTGAGTTCTTTGCAGTCAGCCCTGCTGTCATCATGGAAAGCTTTCTCACAATGTCAACGCACTATACCAAATATAAACGTCTTCAACATAAAAATAAGAGTGACCACTGTCACTTTATGAATTTTGAAGTTAACTGAACTAGTACTGAATAGTTTGTTCAATTAGTCCATTGGTTCTAATGGTGAACATTTAGTAGTGGGTCAGTAGAACTGAACTTAAGTAGACAAAGCGACTCCTTTGACGTTACGCGGAATAATTCCATCCAGTCACATTCAGGGAACATGCTCTAACAAGTCGAACGTCGTCTTTCGTCCCTCTTTCTACAGGAGCGTTACCCAGCGCGGCAGAGTTTCTCATGGATCCAGAGATGGACCAGGAACTGGACAAACTGTGAGAGCACATACAGTGACTGTATCATAATACGCAAACACATTTAGCTTTTTTTCCACATTTTTTAACAGACGTGCTTTTCTTTTTTCTTTTTTCCCTTCAGCTGTTTTCTCATTTTGCTGTGCTCATTTCCTGTGTCTTGTGCCTCTACTTCCTGTCCTCTTTGCTGCACTTATTCCCTCACTTCTCCTATCTTCTTTTCTTCTCTTATTAATAACCCGTTCCCTTTTTTCGTCCCGGTGCCGGTCCAGAATCGCCCAGATCTCAGTGAGTCCCGGCAGCAACAGCAGCGGCAGTGCGGTGGTGGGGCTGAAGGAGGTGCAGAGGAGGGCCTCCCCCAGGAGGAACATCCACCACAGGAGGAAGATGGAGGTGGAAAGCGATGGTTCCACGGAGGAGACCGACTCCTCTGAAAACTGACCTCTGGATTGACCGATGATGTATTGTTCTCTAATGTGCTTTTAGGTCCTAAACATCAAGTCCCACGTCTGCACATGATCATGTGACATGCTACTGCTCTGCGGCTGCACTGTGTTTTGAATTTCACTGTAATCTTACCAAACAGAATGTTTGTATTGGTTGGCAGTAATGGTATTTATTTTGCTAGTTATGACTAGTAGAACTAAGTTAAAACAGTATCGCTCCAGTTTATAGAGTGATATAGAGATACTCTCCTCTAAGAGCGAAACTAAGAAGTTTAAGTTCTGTAAGCTAGTTGCTCCATATTACGCAAACCGAGGCAGCTCCTTACTGGTTTTTACAGAGTGACTGGAATAAAAGATAGGAACCTCTGTCATCTTGGCTGTGGAGTTACTGACTAAATGCTTGATTTTTTTTTTTTTAATAAAAAGCTGCACTTAATGTTTTCAAACCAATACCTGAAGTACAGCATCCCCGCTGCTTTAACTCCTCCCCTTTAAAGGGCGGACACAACCGGTTTCATGTTGCTTCCCATCTCAACGTCTCAGTCAGCAAGAAGCTCACAGCGTTCTGTTCTGACTGAGCACTGTTCAGCTGCTCCCTCAGACATACAGTCTGCCCATATTAGAGGGAAACGGTGATTTATGACATGCATATGAGACGTAGTAATGATCTCATATAAATACACTTAATCACAGTATAACACCAAGTCAACTAAACTTCTCCATCTGTCCAGTTAGGAAGCGTAAGCGATAGTAAATTGATTTCACCTGCTTTGGTGCAGATAATAATAACTTTATTTATATAAGCATCTTTAAAATCAGAGTTTACAAAGTGCTTGGACAGACAAAGCAGCAAAAACAAGGAAATAATAACAGAAAGTTCAACATTGAGGCCCAACAAAGATAAGAATTAAACCCTGATAGAACAGATCAACAGTACAATACGATAAAAAGAAACTAAGACAGAAAAATAATTTAGTAAAATAAAATAATATTAATAATGAAATAAAGCAGTAAAGTGATGAAATCACATAAAAGGTGGTGGCCACAGACCATTTCTCTCTCCTTATCCTTCCTGGCTGGTTTTTCTCTAGTTCAGCATTTTGCTAGTGGACTGCAGTGGTACCTGCAGTCCACTCAGGTTTCACAGGTAGTCCGGTTCCTCCAGGATGGCGTCGCAAGAAGGTTTGCTGTTTCTCCCAGTACGGTCTCAAGAGCGTGGAGGAGACACCGGGAGACGAGCCATTACACGAGGGGAGCTGGACAGAGCCGTCCAACCCGGCAGCAGGACCAGAATCTGCTCCTTTGTGCAAGGAGGAACAGGAGGAGCCCTGAAAAAAAATGACCTCCAGCAGGTTCACAATCAGCACACGAGACAGACAGGACAGAGTCTGGAGACGACGCGGCGAGCGTTATGCTGCCTGCATCATCATCCAGCATGAGCAGTTTGGCGGTGGGTCAGTGATGGTGGCATGTCCTCAGAGGGTCGAACAAACCTCCACGTGCTAGAAAACTGTACCTTGACTGCTGTTAGGTACTGGGATGAAATCCTCAGACCCATTGTCAAGCCTTACGCTGGTGCAGTGCAACCTGGGTTCATGGAGGGGGGGGGGGGGCCTAACTGCTGTATTTTGGATGTATTGAACATCATTAGTGGTATATACAATATACAAATGAAATGAGAAAAATAACACACATTGTGCAAAATGTGTAAATGTTTAAATTCTGGAGACCTCGCCTGAAATCTCTGCACTAAAAGCTCTCTAACTTTCTTGTGCTTCACTTTATCAGAGTCAGACTTCGCACAGAGACTGTTCACATATTGTGCTGTGATCTGGGAGAGGTTTAAACCTTCAAGCTACATCATTCCTAGGAAATAAATATCCTGAAAGTGCTTCTTTTTTTTTTTTTTAGGCGAACCTGAAAATGTTAAATGTGTGCCGTGTGCCATCTTCATTTACTCTTAACCAGTAACAAATATGTATTCTGATATTTACACATCTGAACAAATCTCACAAGTGTTCCTTTTATTATAACACCAACACTATTAAAATAGACCTTGTAGTTGCAACAAGCAGAACTTCAATGTGTTTGTGGGTCAAAGGGATTTAGGTAACAACTAATAAGTCTGTCAGTGTGTATTGATTTGTTTCATACATAGTTATTAATAAGGGGAGCAGCTGTGTTGTTAGAAGTTATTTTGAAGCTGCTAGTCCCACTACCACTCCACCCAACACACCTCAAGTTTAACTATAGTTTAATAACAGTAGCTCTCAACTCCAAATATATCTTAATATATAATAATAATAATAATAATAATATACTCCCTGTAGGCATGTTCTCAGAGTTACATTTGTTGTTGCCATGGAGACAGTAGAGTCAACAATAGTGAGTTATTTAAACATTCCTGCTGTCTGCTGTTTTAACGCTATTTGTTAACATATGAATAATACATTATTTCACAAAATAATCCAAAGTATTGATATTGGTATTGATAGTACTAGTACTGATACTAGTACTATGATCAGCGACTACCTGCAGTTATTCAGAGACACTTTGCGTCTTCAAAGTGTCGGTATGTAGATTCTGTCCAGCTTCATGTATTCAACACATGAACCAGTGAATCACAATCACAAAGAACACATGAAGTAGTTTACAACTCTGTTAATTCAATTATAATACCGGTAAATAATGCTAATATTAAAAATATCCATAAACCCGTCAGTAATGAAGGTCACATGTTTTTACTGTCGAATAATATCTTTGTTTTTAAACTCAAATACCATTTGGAACTTCTTTTATGAAACTTTGATAATTTTATTGTTCTAGCTGCAGTTTTGTTAAAATCGCTTAAACGTAAACCGATTTCAGTTCTTCTTCTTTATAGTCACCATCATGTCATACAATAATATTAATGCGATATATAATTAATTAGAGAGCTATATTAGATTTTTTATTTGATTTTGTTGATTGAAAGGACTCAGGTGCTCAGGCGGAGCGGACTCGGACTCGGAGATATGTCGATCTGCCTGCCCTCCGGTGTCGATTCACGGGACATCACGCCGTCGATCTGTCCCATGGATCGACACCGGAGGGCAGAAGGGCTTCGGACACAGGTGCTCAGAAGGACGGCCGGACTGCCGAACTTGCTCCCGACACAGGTGCTCAGGCGGATCGGACTCTCGGAGTCGGGGCTCTGGGGAACAGGATGCTGGCCCGAGGGTGGAAAGTGGAGGTCGCTGCGGCTCGACGGCGTGATGTCCCGTGAATCGACACCGGAGGGCAGGCAGATCGGCGGCGTGGTGTCCCATGAATCGACATCGAGAGCCCCGACTCCGAGAGTCCGAGTATGGTCCGCCTAAGCACCTGTGTCTGGAGCAGGTTCGGCAGTCCGGCCGTCCGCCGGAGCACCGGTGTCTGGAGCCCTTCTGCTCTCCGGTGTTGATTCACGGGACATCACGCCGTCGATCTCCCTGCCCTCCGGTGTCGATCCATGTGACACCACGCTGTCGAGCTGCAGCGACCTCCAGTTCCCGCCGCTGGGCCAGCATCCTGTTCCCCGGAGCCCCGACTCCGAAAGTCCGAGTGTGGTCCGTCTGGTCCGGAGCAGGCTCGGCAGGTTCGGCCGGAGAGGATGCTGGTGGTGTCACGTGGATTGACACCGGAGGGCAGAAGGGCTCTGGACACAAGTGCACAGAAGGACGGCTTGCATCTGGCAGTCCTGCGGCGGTGGTGGCGATGGTCTGGCCGGTAGCTCCGAGCCCGGAGTGGACAGCGGCGGTGGTGGTGGCGATGGTCTGGCTTGTGTCTGGCAGTCCTGCGGCGTCGGCGGCCGGTCGCTCCGAGCCCGGAGTCGACGGCAGCGGCGGCTGTCTTTCGGCTGGCAGTCCTGCGGCGACGGCGGCCGGTCGCTCCGAGCCCGGAGTCGACGGCAGCGGTGGCGGCAATGGTGTGGCTTGTGTCTGGCAGTCCTACGGCGGCGGCGGCGGCGGCGGCGGCGGCCGGTCGCTCTGAGCCCGGAGTCGACGGCAACGCCGGCTGTCTTGCGGCTGGCAGTCCTGCGCCGACGGCGGCGGTCGCCCCGAGCCCGGAGTCGACGGCGGCAGTGGCGGCAATGGTCTGGCTTGTGTCTGGCAGTCCTACAGCAGCGGCGGCCGGTCGCTCCGAGCCCGGAGTTGACGGCGGCGGTGGCAATGGTCTGACAGTCCTACGGCGGCGGCGGCGGCCAGTCGCTCCGAGCCCGGAGTTGACTGCGGCGGCGGCTGTCTTGCGGCTGGCAGTTCTGCAGCGACCAGTCGCTCCGAGCCCGGAGTCAATAGGACACAGAGAACACTCATTTCTACTCCTTTGACTTCATGAAGACGGAGAGGCTCCAGAAAATAGAAAGACATTTGGCTGCAGTTGAGGCCCTGTGTCCACAAGAAAAGATGAATGGATGTGAGAGAGTTATCTGCATTAATTGTACATGGTGTTTCCATGTAATACATCAATATAGTTATGTGCTGATCAGTAAAAATAACCAAGAGTGTTCTTTTGTTGGAAAGAAAACCTACATATATATATATATATATACATACACACACACACACACACACACACACACACACACACACACACACACACACACACGTGTCACCATTTTAGTCATTCTTACAAGAAACACGTTTAAGTCAAGCTTGTCCTGTTGGAAAATACTGACAATTCTGGAAAAAGTGAAAAATAAAATATGCATTTTATAAAAATGAATCTGTCTTGTGACTGTATGATTTACAGGGCATTTTTGTGTGTGCCATGTTTGTATGGCACTAAACCTTTTTACCATCTATAGATTATAGATCCTAGAGAATCCGAGTGAAAACGACTGTGGACTTAGTGGTCGTGACTAAAACCTGATTCACGCAGTTGTGTGTGTGTGTGTGTGTGTGTGTGTGTGTGTGTGTGTGTGTGTGTGTGTGTGTGTGTGTGTGACTGACCTCCCACTGGAGCCAGGGATGAGGGGGCTGAGGCTCTGTCAACCAACGGCACCTCGACCAAATGTTGTGACCAGAACCTATTGAAACAGCTTCTGAACCGCTGTTGTGCTGCACAGTGCATCTTCATTCACAGCGAGGCCGTTCTGCACTCAGAAGCCACTCAACAGTTCTAGGATTGTGACAGATATCCCACATCAGCAGTAAAAGACGGGTGGCTCGCAGATTTTTTCCAACTGCAGTAAGATGAAGAGATAGATTTGTGGATTTTTTTTCTCATGGTGAATGACAGCTCGAATTTCATTACACTAATAACTTCCCAAGTTGTGGACTTTGAACCTTTTAAAAGCCAGAAGCAGGAAACCGGAAGATAAATCTGTGCAACCATGGTTACCTGTGCATGCGTTTAACGCACCAGCACACCTAGAGGGCGACGACGAGGATGAGGAGGACGGCCGAGCCCGAAGAAATGCAGATAACGGCAGCAAGTGCTGAAACACATACATGGACACAGTTGTCAAAGCCACAAATATATATATATATATATATATATATATATATATATATATAAAAAAAGCTATAGCAAACTTTACACTGACAACATACCTCAGCATGTTGATATGATCAGAATGTCTCGAGTAAACACGTCACTCTGACTGTGGGTGGAAACACAACATGGTCCGTACTCACCGAGCTGCTGGTCCTCACTCGTGACCTCTGAACGTTGACTGTGGCTGTGTGGTGATAGAAGGACAGACGAAAGGTGAAAGATGAAACACGAGTGACTTTTAGCTGGATTTGTATTTCAAGGAGTCTTTTATATTTTTCTTATTGGGAACAAACCACTGGAAAAGACAGAAACTCAAATGTTTCTGACTTCCTACTCTGTTTACACCTCATCTGTTCTACACTTTAAAAAAATATGAAGTTTCATTTGTTTGCTAAAAGGCTCAGCAATTTCCTCTGTAGTTTTTCACAAAAGATACTCAAACACACAACAGGAGTAGATGCACATTAGTTTGCAGATTTAAACACATTTGGTCTTCTAGTGAGTATTTGCAGCAGAATATGTGGAGTTGATCCAAAGTAAAAAACTACAGTACAGTTCATGGGATTATAGAATCTCTCTAAACTCATACTTTAATGTCAAAGTTATGCTGGTGATGTCCATGATGCTACATCTCCAGGCTGATAGTTGTTAACTCTGGGTGTAACAGCTCTATAAATTGGGTGAACGTTTCATTCAGTGCCGTACACGGAGCGTACAGCTGCATCCTCATCAGCTGGTAGGTAGAGGAGGACACATCACCTCACAGACGAGGTCGTCCTCTGGCACGTTGCCTTCGACTCGGAGCAGCACTCTCTGGTTGAGAAGGTTTTCCTGGAGAGCCGGCCTGTGTGTGATGGTTTCACCGCCGTAGTGGCTTTGCAGAGGACTCGTGTGGTTTAAGACTCTCACAGAGCAGATATCTGCAGAAAAGTCAGTTTAGCAGTCAGCTGAATGCATTTGTGCGGACTTTTAAACCTTCAAAAACGGAAGGGTTTGGAAACGCTGGGAAGGACGCACGAAAAAACACCAAGTAAAGAAATGACTGACAACTCCTAAAAGCAGTAACTTTAGATTTCCCTGAGTAACACACCGATATCCAACCAGGATTTACATTCTCACAGACAGGAAACCTTCAATACAGTGTCTGTCTCTGTAAGAGAGAGGAGAAAGAGAGAAGCTCGACTGCAACAGGTCAGGTTCACAGAGTCCGTTACCATGGTAACAGACCCAGGATTTAAGCTACCTCTCTTTCTGAAACTGAAACCTCAGAGTTTCTCTCATCTCAGGGTTAAATCACTCAGTTCTCACTAAACCTGCTTTGTGAAACAGGCCTGTTGAACTGTGTCCTGTTCCCCCACATCACATGTGATGTCACATGTGATGTCATACTGCATTTCTGTCTTCTTCTCCAGAAGAAAAAACTATAACACTACGGTGGCCTTCAGGTAGGTTAGTTATCTTCAGGATTTTATTACTACTAGGAGCTACTCTTATCAATACTCTGCTCTTTTTCATGACTCAAAAATTGCTCTTAAAAACATGTATACAATTTAAAGCAAACCATTAAGACATCTGTGATCCGTAAGATCCAAACTTGACAGCCCCCATATCACCTCAGAATTCCAACCAGAGCCGTGGCTCTGCACACCAGCAGTCAGATGAGAATCACCCACTAGGGGAGGGAACACAAACACAGAAACAGAAACTCACCTCCAACAAACTGAATGCCGCCGGCGACGCGGCCGATTGTACGTGAGATGAGGTCAGAGATGCAGCGGCCCATGAGAGCAGTGAGGAACACCAGCAGGAGGAGGCCGCAGCCCACGCCCGTCACCACCGTGCAGATCCTCCACTCCAGGCCGGGGATGCCGAGGAAGGAGGCGTAGCGCCAGCAGCCTTCACCTTCTCAGTGACTCCCGGTCCCTGTCAGGAGGAAGAGACAGAGAAGACAAAACAAAAAGTCATCTGTGGGAACAAGTTGTTGGCTTTTGGAATAATCTTATTCTTTAGACTAAACAACACTGGGCATCGTTTAATAAGAGGCACAGTAATTCAACATCTTCAATACGATTCGGAAACACAATTCATCAATTATCAAACTCTGATGAATTATCAACTCAAGTATGATAAGATGAACAGTTATTCTCTTTTTCCTTTATAATCACAGAGGAATGCAAGAGAAAGGAATAAAGCATTCTAGTTAGTTCACAAAATTTCGCAGAATTATGAAATTTCTGTGAGGCTAACAATAAAATCATTGTCTCAATGCCATGTATTTTTGCTTTCAACAAACACAGATATACTAGTTGAATAAACATATAATTCTTGCTTCAGTGAGATAGAAATCTTCCTAGATAACTCAATGAAAATGCATGTTGCTGTAATTGTATTAAAGGAATTCTCAAGAAATACATTAATGAATATAATAAAAGGGCACACAGCTCAATTTCTCCTTGGTAAAAAGGTTTTGAACACGAGTTAAAAGTAGTCAATGAGGTCAGTCTGGCCTTCAGTAAACAATGGATTGGCTCTGGATTCAGCAAGGCAACTATGTTAACAATAGTCAATGCAAACCACTTGAATATTTAAAACACTGGATATGTCCCTGAATATATACATGTACATATATACTCACACACACACACACACACACACACACGTGTGTGTGTGTATGTATATATGTGTCTGTATGCAGCATATGTGTGTGTATGTATATATATATATATATATATATATATATATATATATATATATATATATATATATATATATATATATATATATATATATATATATATATATATATATATATAAAACTTATACCTGAGTACCGACAATGAACATGAATAGTTAAAACACTGGATATGTCTCTATTGTGAACTAGCAACTGACATTTTTAAAAATTCGGTGAATCTGAGGCGAAGGTGACTTGAATGGTTAAACATGAGAAGGAACAGCTAAGCACTCAAACAGGAAAAGAACAAAGCTTTAGGTCTGGATCCCATCACATTTAGAGCAACAGCTTTGTTGTCAGAGACCGTATGCGCTGCGAGCATCAAGAGCCAAGCTCCAAAAAGATAGTCTGAATCGCTTCGAAGGTAAACCTATTAATTCATCATTATCGTGAATATGTTGGCCAGAATAATCATGACATGAAATCTTCATATTGTCCCATGCCTGCCCACCAACCTTGTTGTGACGAGTTTTTAAAAAATATATTTCTGCCAAAGAACAGCCAACAATGGCCGGCCGTTCAGGGTTGACTGTTGCCCATCGGCAGAAAAAAAAGAGTCATAGAAAACTCACTCATTCTTTAAACATCACAGGGATCAAAATAAAATCTTCCACAAAGTATTATGCATATAATTATTAGCATTTAGCTTAAGAGTTATAGTTCTGAGCATATTGTAAATGTTAAAGCTACTTTAACCCTCTGAACCCCAAGTAGTTTTGGGGCGTTTTTTTAAAGAAAAATAATTCGAGCTGATTTTTATGATAATGAATTTATATAGAAAACAATAGAATCTATATATCCAGCATTTGTCAAGTGTCCACAAGTGTTGCCAATCTTGGGAATTTGGGGGGAAAAGTTGGGAAAATGGAGGCTCCACGTGCTGCATTGAACCATTTACATTTTTACAACCTTGTCCTCTCCTCACTGTGTTCAGCAGCCTGCAGTTCAGTCGAAATTTCACGGTATTTTTGTCACATGACTGTTGGTCTCAGTGAAATCAATCATGGCTTCCAAGTTGTGCTGAGGAACGCAGAATTTAATGGTTTTTACAGGATCTGGTTAAAGCAAAGGGATTTTTCGTGGCGAGATTTTAAATGAGACATGTAGAATAAAATGTTACTTACCAAGCTCTCCAGGAAGAACTTTGTCGGGTCGTCCCGGACAAAAATGGGCGGGTCTCTCAGTGCTGCTGTCTTTCGCTGAGACACAATGTCCGATGTCCGACTGTGGAGTATTCTGTGGAAAAAACAAAAGCACAACAATTAGTATAGTGCCTTAGTGAAGTTACACAAAATCTGACTTTATTTATAGTAACGAGGAGGATAAAGCTCAGGTCAGACCCAAGTATCATGCTTAAGAATGAAGAAAAAAAACCTCCAATCCTGCGGGCAATTTTACTTTCTACTTTTACAAAATAGAAATACTATTTTCAACTGGGAGGAAAGGCTTTGGTGGACAAGGCTCCTTAGACCGGCCAACAGGTTAACTAATGGATGCCCTTAGCTTCAGGCGCTTCACTCACCTGTTCATCAAGCTTTTCCAGGAGGTCTCCATCTTCTGACCTAAAGCTCCCTTCCTCGTCCGGTCAAGTCTCAGCAGGCGAGGCACATATTTTTCAAGGGATGATGCACTTAAAGTCCCCAGGAGGTCTTTGCTGGTGAGCCGATGGAATTCTTCAGATATCTTAACAGAATAACAAAACAATGAAATACCATGTGTACATAACATTACTGGGTAGCAGTCTTCTTCAAAGTATGCACCTTTTTAAAGGGATATTTCAGATTGTTTGAAGTGTCATAGTCAGTGTACTGCTGTGGATGTATTTTAGACACCTGAAGAAAATGTTAATCAGTTTAAATGTACGCTATATTAAGAATGTATTTGGCTCTTTATCCTGCTGTCAGACAGACCTTACTGTAGGGGAAATTAAGCCTTTATCAATGCTCTACTCAAAGCTAGTAGACAAATACAGTCATTTATCTCACAGAACACAGGAGCTGCTGGCCTACCACTGCCTTGATCAGTTAGTTTACTGTGACTTTATAGTGATTGTGGATTAACCAAAGTCACAACAGTCCCCTAATTCTACTAATAACCACTAATAATGATTTCTTTAGATGTCTAAAATAAGTTGTGCTGCTGCCCTGTCCACAGCATTACATTGCATTTCTGTCGATACACTGAACTCGCATATATTTGCATACAGAAAATTGTTTGCAAATATATATCATTTAGTTCCAGCAAGAAGGTTTCAGAATGTATTGGCTTTTGTAAACGTGAATCTTAAGGATCGACAATTCAATAAAAATTTGACCATGACTCTCATTGTTTTCAGTTTGACGGATTGATGGTGTACTGGGGTGCAGTGTGTTGGAGGGGCCTGTACTTGAGTGATAGGACAGTGTATAGTAGAGTTTTCCACTATATCTGTCCACCACTAACAACAGATCCTGTATTTATTCAGTTAGAGTCAATGTAGTATAATTACTCCACACACCACAATAAGCATTATAAGACAACAAATGAGGACAGCCTTACCTCCTCAATGGAAGAAAGTGCAGGCCATCTCTCCTGGACCTCTGATACCACAGGCTGCCCCTCTACTACCTCTCTCCGTCTGAGGGAAAAGATCAGCTCCATCTTGTGCCGGATCAATGTGATGTTCTTCTTTTTCCTTCTTCATTTCGTCGAACCATGAAACAAAAGAGACACATATAGGACATATTCAGTGTTTCAAAAAGCATTTAAGCTGCAGACCTTGTCATTTGCAAATATATAATAACTACCATGATACAGCTTTATCTCATCAATATGAGACATACGCATATCCCACTGAAGCCATAACTACCCCATCCATGTGACTGAATAGATAATGGCCAGGTTGAATCTGTCATACAGGGGGAAGAGGACCAACTGAAAACTTAACAGTAAAACATATGCCTGCTAGAAAGGATGGCACTGCAGTATTGAGTGACAGTGATTTATAATGTTCTTAATGAACACAAAACAAACACACCTAACGGTTCTATGACATTTTAGATCATATCAAATCATTTTAAGAGACAAAAAAAAGGTAAGAACATTGTGTTGATAGAGAAAACCTGCCACAAGTTGTTCTATTTCCATGTTTGGGGATTATAAAAAGAAGGGCAATTCCTTTATTTAGAAAAATCATAGTCTTCAAAATCTTAATTTGCGTCAATATCTTGACAGCCAAATCAAATTGTTTAGGATATTAAACCCGTGTTTCTTAACTTGTATGTTTACAGAGCTTGTACAAAAGGTAATATAGTCCATGAATAATATATATGAGATTACAGATAATTACAATTCATCCTCTATAGTGGAGGTTGGTTTATGGCTTTTTGCCCCGGTTACACCTACAGTCTATGGGCGTATCTATGAGCTACACTCGTTGTCTGTTTGATTCCTCACAGTTCATTGTATTTGTACTACTCTGGTGTTTCAGAGAATAACGCACAGCACAGCACATGTGTGAGATAAATACATTTTTGACTGACTAATTGTATATTATTGTAATGTGTGTTATAGTCAAAACGGCCAGCAGGTGTCGCCATCTCACCACTAGGGGGGTTGTCTGTGCATGGTATTCATGCTTCCTTGTAAAGTTTCGCAGAAGAAGAACAGCAAGAGAAGAGTGTAACGTAGAGAACAGGCACCCTCAATAAAACATTTGTTTGAACTGTATTCAAGGTGTCTGCTGCCGTTCTTTGGTGCGCCCGTCATCATACACTGACGGGAGGGCAACACATGCAGCATAAACGCCTCCGTTCTTACTCGAAGCACACACGCGATCTGCGGAGGCTCGCGCTACGGCGGCAAGCGCGAGAATCAACAAAGCTTTACCCGTTCACACGCGCCAGTCACAACCCCCCGCAATACTGACGTTAAAGAATGCTTCAAATGCCGGCTTTTTTACTCTGAACAAAGTGACGTATAACAACAGAGTCGGCGCAGCCGCCAAGTGCCGACGGCCCCCCGAATGATATTACCCATCTTATGTTCTCATGTTATACACAAAACATACATAACGGTACATATAGTACCGCCGTAAAGAGGCTGTCTGTGTAAAATATTGTAACTGGCTCGGACGTGAGGGTAACCGTGTGAGGAATTCTAAGTTTTAAAGCATTCCTAGTGCTGGATATTATGTGTCACAGTGTGTTTAGGAAGTGTTAAACCAAGGAGTGTGGTCATTGAATGTATACTGAGTGTCTGTGATGGAGGTTTGAGGAATGTCAGAAGGTGTAAATCTGCGGGGGAAGAGGGTAGTTGACGGAGGTGTCTGCCCGACGAGTAGCGTATACCATCGAAAAAAATGCATTTATCCAGAGCATGTTATAGACCAGATTAAAAAAAAAGTCTGGGCAATACTATCATGTAAGCCATTTTTACAGACTCCAAACACAATTCTACACAACTAATATAATCTAGTTGATTAACTAGAAGATTTACCACAATATCACGTATTTTTCGGTTATCAATTGAAGACACCAGAGATATTACTGTTATCCATGAGACGCTCAGTTACAATATAGCTTCCCACCACTGGGTGGCGGTAATGCGTCAGCCAGTTGTTTAACAATCTCCAATAAGCAGAAGAAGACACTCAGCTAGCCTGTAGCGAAAGTTATGAAGAACTATTTAAAATAATGCAGGACAAGTTAACGCGTTATTATCGCATCAACGCATTCATTAAGTAACGCCGACAATTATTTTTTATTATTATTATTAAGCGGACATTTTTAACACAAGAACCGGGCAGTGAGCGGTAAACAGCTGTTTGTGTGGCGTCTCTTAAGCAAATGATCACAAGTGATCTGGAGTGATTTGTGGGCAGAATAGACCACGAATCACACTTTATAGCAGAGGCATGTGAATGGGATTGAGAGTACTGCCCCTTTAGGTACATGGTTGATCAGCCATACTTTAAATTGTTTGAAATCTCCTGTGCATTGGATTCTATTTTTGAAATAATTTGAATGTATTTTTGTGTATTTTTTTTATCTGCCTCTAATGCTATCCTGGATCTAGTCCTATAGTGTTTTTCTACATTGCAATCCTAGTTTGACTTGATTATAGTGAATGCTTTGGGTGCCTTCCATTTCAGCCCATCATACAATATTTATCATTCGATAATTACGATGTACTTGAAATGTGTTTTTTAATTTTTGTTCATGTTTTTTTTCTCCATTGAATGGTATATTTGACACTGAACTAGTTCATATTTATCTCAGTGATAGTGTCCAAATGAGCATAACATATCACTGGTATGTAAAAACTACATGGACAACAAAATAGATGTAAATGTTGATCAAAATCTTATTCCCTTTTGCTCATAATAAAACAAGTAAACAACTCAAAAGTTGACACTGTCAGGTCCATTCTCCATCCATTGTGTGCGGTCCCTTTTAAGAATTAGGATTTGGGAGGGACGCCGATATGAAAGCTAGTTTATCCGTCTTTCCTTTACAAGTCAAGCAGGAACATTATTTCTCTCTCTTTATTTGAGAAAAGTTCATATTTGTGTTGTCAAATTTCACTATGACCCTGAAATTCTGTCTCTTGTGTTATACACTGAATTCAAGCAAAACTACAGAGTAAAATCACACTCTTTCTGATTGAACCAATCTATGAAATGTCTGAAACAATAGATATCCACGGCCCCAAATGGGCCATATTATTAAGATTCTTGGTCGTTGGTTTTCCCCCTGCGTATCTCTCATACATCTGCTCCAATCTGAACGACATCAGAAATATCCACTGGCTTCCGACTTCGTGATCTTTTTGGGGACTCTGCACCACCAGAGCTTCCAAAGAGACGGCTCTCTACAGTCTCCATTCCCCCAGTTCCTGCCAGCCATTGGACACCAATGGCACCCCATCGCTAGCCCAACCTTCGGTCTACGACCTTCTCTACCCTCCTCGTTTCTTCTTCCCTACACCCTTACATCCCTTCATCCATCTACCCCTATCCCTACCCTACATCCCCCTACCCCTTCATCCCTCTACCCCCATCCCTACCCTACATCCCCCTACCCCTTCATCCCTCTACCCCCATCCCTACCCTACATCCCCCCTACCACTTCATCCCTCTACCTCGACCCCTTCATCCCTCTACCCCTATCACTTATCCCTACCCTACATCCCTCGACCCCTTCCGCTTCCTAAATCTAACAATCATTCCATCACGCAATAAACCTCTCGAAACTCATACTGTTATTGGCATGGTCCTTGTTAGTGAACAATGTATTGGATGAAGAAAAGTCTGAACAGGCCTTTCCAAGTATTATAATTTACTGATATTATAATATCACGCGAGAACTATGCCCGTGTGCAAAAGAAGAAATCATTTTTACTTCATGAAATGCCATTTGCTATATATACCCTTGAAAAAGCAACCCATCTCCATTATGGTTTTTATTTTTATATATAATATATAATAGTCATTAGGAATCTATAACAAAATGATATCCTTTATACCACATAAACTATAAAACAAACTATTCAATTATATGAATAATTTCCTATTTTCTTTGGTATTGTTGTTATATACCCTGTATATAATTCATATATGGCAAAATCCGGTCAAGAATCATTAATAAAAATGTGGTAAACTAACTGACTTATATTCTCTAAAAAGAAGGTCCTACTGAAGAACATGTATTCTAATTGCAGTTGTAAATGTAATTTATTGACAAGAAAAACTACCATCATTATCACCAGTCTGTGCATCTTCTGTGTCTTCATTTTACAACATCGATATCATGCGGTGTTACACCCAGGTTTTGGTCAAACCAACGACATACAATGATAACTCCTATACAAACATACATACATACAGTATCTATACAGGATATATCTATATTGATGAGTCATGTACAGCAGATCCCCATGGTGTTAGAATCAGAATAGTGGAATACAAAGAAAAGACACTTTCTGGTGGATCAGAACAACTTCCTGTCGTGCACCTTGGATGGCTGGCATGGAAATGAACATGTGGTGGAAAGTACGCTAAATGAGACTTTGAAATAGTTTGTCTTTCTTCCAGGTTGCCATTCATTTTCATTCACTTCAGTTTGCTCCTGTATGAAAATCAAACAACTGAGACTTGGAAGTGTGATAGTTCGGGTGTTTTGAGGTAGGGTTGTATGTACGTATTTATAGTCAGACAGCGGTCGGCACGCCCTCAGTTTGGAGAAGCAGAGAGGACTACCAGCACTGGAGCAAAGTAAAGTACTGCTGTGGACGAGTGCAGCACCAAAAGGTTTTTAGCCAATCCACCTTTTAAGAGAGCATAGGTAAGTTTCACTTTCAGGCTGTCTGACGGAAAGATAAAGCAGTGAAAACAATCTAAATATAGCGCAGGCTTTAATGGATATTGATTTGTTTAGGTGGGTCTTTCTTTTAGATGTCGACAGCAGCTTATTGCTTTGCTCTTGTGTCGGTGTTCCTTCCTGTTTCTCCAAACTGACGATGTGCTGACCGCCAACTACAGTAGGTAATACACTGACTTTGGATTAGGACCTCATACAACCCCACTTCAAACACCCAAACTATTTCTTTAAGGCAATGGCAGGAAATGGGATATTGGAATTAAACGTTTGTCCTCTATGAAGGCTTCATTTGATACAGGTTTTGCAGACCAAATATTATCAGACGGAAGCTGCATGCCTTGTATAGATGTCAAGATGTTAGTTTTGCCCTGCATTTTTTTCGATCCTTCCTAGACTACAAAAGTAGCAAGATCATGGGAAAAATACTTAGCTACTATTAATACTGCTAGTACTAACGCAAACTATAATAAGTATAATAATATATTTGTGCAAAATCTCACCAAAATTCATTACATCATCTTAGATTAATGTCCTCCCATAAAAAAACGTATTGTTGACCAGTTCTACAGTAAATATGCTGTCAATCAAACAGCACTGAACCACAATGACTGACTGAGGAACAGTCCCAGCCCCATATTGCAGTTAAACCTTGGTTGGCCTAATGTCTCTCTTGAGTCCCAGTAACATTATTGTAACATTCCATGGCAGCCATCTTGGGTGGCTTATCCAGCTACAAGACTACTCATCTGGATGAGATTGACTGTATGGATCTAAATCTTATGATCAGAGACATCAGACGTCAACAGTTCAACAGTCGTCATCACTACACCAGAAAAAAATAGGCACTATTTTCTGAAAACAAAACATTTCAGGCTTCATTTCCATTGACTTTACGTTCTCAAATCTGTTTACCAAATTGTTCGACTGCTTGTACAGATGCATTCCGACATCCAAATTCCAAATTTTTCACAACCTGGATCTTAAAGCTGCATTAATTGATTTTCAGGCTACTTGAGGCAGCAGGACAAGCTGAAAACACAACTTTGCCATACTATAAAAGCTGTAATGTCTAGCTTGTTAGCAAATCTTTGTCTCTTTACATATCTGGTAAGACACTGAGCAATATTATCGTTATTTTGAGTCAATGCTCAGATGGCCTGACTAATATAAATCCAATATTCACTTTTTTTTTTAGCTCTATTTTGGTCTCCATCAACCCATGAGAAACATTCTGTCTCTTTAGCTGCTAAATGCTCCACTGTGTTCACCCCCAACTTTTAGTGTACAGTCACAGTGGGTTTATCAGAGCCTTGTAGCTAAAATAGCTGCCTGCTGCTGTGAGAAAAAAGGTTGATAGGGGTGTAGTTTGCATGCTGGAAAAGAAAAACAACGAGCTAAAAGAGGCTCTTCATAGAGCTGCGCTTCACTGCGTTGTTAGATAAAAAGTCTCTGGTCCATCACTGTGTGTGTCTCCTTTTACATTGCGCATAGTCATTTGATCCAACATGTCGATTGGTGCAGCTTTAAGCCAGGAGCTAGTCTAAAAGCCCAGTTCAGTGTTTCCTTTTAAATACATCCCATTCAAAATATAACAGGAAACAAATTCTACGTCTAATGAGAAATAAGTGTTTCCAAGCAGATGTGACCACAATTTGGTGATAGATTTGAAACAGGCAATGCAAAAGAAGTCTGAGCTGAAAGTAATATGGACAGACATGGACATGACTGCACAGTGATCCACTTTCTCACCAGTCAGTTACTTTGCACATATATTAAATTGCACAGCGTCATTTGGGCCTTGTTATTACAAAGAGTTAAAGGATATTTGATTGCTCAAAGGGTTTGTAGTTGAAACCACATTTGGAAAAAAAAAAGAAACATCAAGCAGCAGGAAGAGAAATTAGGCACCATAACAACATCTCCAAACGTCTTCAACTGTAGATTGTCTAGTCAGGGGGTTATAAGATACAGAATAATTCTTATATTATTTTGAAAACATTAGTTTGTCCTCATCGGTGCAGAGAAACAAGCAGGTCCATTTGTTTTTTTTTGTATGTTCCTTCAAATTGTTGTATGAAGCTAATTTAACACCGAAGTTTTACCCTCTTTTCATAAACATGCAGTCTTGCTTTGTTTCTTAGATTCTCAAGTGTGTGTTTGTGGCAACATTGCTGCCTTCCAGGCAATTGAACCTGGGTTTGATTCCAGGCCAGTGTATGCAGCGACATCTGTAAACTGAAAGGCTTCTCTCAAACACCTGGAAATGGGTTAACATAATTTGACAGTGCGCTAAAGCTGCAATATCTGTGACTGGAATTCTAGTTTGTGAACACAATACTCATGATCACTAACATTGCTGATCTATGCATACTCAACATTAGAAATTAATTTTGGTCAAGAGGATGAATGTTAATTAAGGGAGATGCTCTTCATTGCACTCCCACTTAATTATAAACAGCGAAAACAGATATATTACATGCAAATCTTACATAACTTGCTGGGTTTTGCTACTTTTCATTCTACCTAAATTTAATATAATTTAATTGCAAAATAAGACTTCTAACTAAATGTTCCTTTAAGTCAACATTATGGTCCTACTTTTACATGGATATTCCCAAGTTTAGAGACTGGAATTAAAAAAATTTGAGTGCTTAATGTATAACCACATGTGACCGAACAAACCAGTCACGAGAACTAAGAATGGGTTATGACGTTTGTCATATGCACACAAACTAGAACTCAAGCTACAGATATAGACCCTTTTCCCTCGAGTGCAGTCATCATACCAAGATTAAAGATTTAGATATTGTTGTAAGGAACCTTTTTTTTACAAGAGCTCAAGGGTATGTCTTCAAATTGTCTGACCAACAGTGCAAAAACACAAACATATTCAATATCCATTACATGATATGTTAGAAGCTGGAAACAACAAAAGTTAGCGTTGTCATCAGCCGCACTAGTGGTGAGCTTTTACAGATGTCAGTGTCAGTCAGTCGGCCCAACATTCGTTCCAGACTAAAATATCTTAACACATATTCTAACAGCTGTGCTGATCCCCTGGCTTTTCATCTAGTTTGGTTTATGGCCAAACAACCTGCAAACTTCATCAGCCTCAGCTGAACTTTGTGTTTAACAGATGTTAGCGGCTGACATGATAAACATTGTCATTGTGCATATGTTAGCATGCTGAAATGAGCATTTACAGTAGCTTAAAGCACTGCTGTGCCTAAAACAGAACCTCACTGAGCTGCTAACACGGCTGCTAACTCTTTTTTGATATAAGAATTAAATGGTTAATCAATTACCAAAACTGTCACTATTCATTATCATACATTTCACCAATGGTGGCAAGTTAAAAAATTGACGACATAAAGATTCTGTCATTAAATGAACTCCATAGTCCTGAAGGCTGTCGATATGGTTTTACATCCAATATCTACATGTAGTCACGTACAAGTAATTTAGGTAGGGTTTATGTCACATCCGTTGTCAGCGTATGGAACATCTCATGTGATCCAATCCATCCATAGAGGTATTTATATTGTGACATGGCTAAAGTAAGGACAAGCTTGCTGTATCACTGGATGCAGGTAAGAAGAGAAATCCCCCATGCAAGTAGTCTGACAAAGACATATGAGTGGTCCAGTTTGCTGTGTAAGACCAAGCTTACATGCACATAGTGAGTATTCAATACATAATGTGGATGGGGGGGGAGGAGAGGTGTTACTCAATGAAGATGTCTTCAGTGGGACAGGAGTAGCCAATGTTCTCCTTGTAATACTGCTGGAATGCCCTCCTGTGGGACACCAGAGAAGAGAATAAGAGGAAATAACAGGAGAGATGACAGTACACATCTGTTATGTTGTATCATCTAACACTCTCACTAGGTACAGCGTAAGATATAACTACTGGCCTGACTGACATTATAGATATGATTATACCTATAATGAATATAACTATTTTTGTCATTAAATGTATTTAGATCCTTCACTTAAAGTTACATCAAGGAACTTTCATTTTGTGATGATTTAGTAGGTCCCTGCGGAAGAAAGTGGTAGCGTTTCCGAGCACCAGGTTCCCTTTAGAAAACCTCTTATTTAACTGCAGCAGCCTGGCGTCGGACGGTTTGCTCCGCCCAGTCAGCCCAGTATTGTGGCAGGTGAAATAGTCACGAACGCAGGACTGTCAACCTCGAGACCGGTGTTCGACGCTGCGTTGTGGATTTATGGTTGTGGTTTTGTTGCCTCAACCTAACCTCTGTTTTTAACGTCATTTTGCTCCAAACCGTCTTCAGCGTCGTTGTGTTGTTGTTTGCTCCCAGTAGGAACCAACTGTTGCATAACCAGCAAAAAGTTCCTCACAGTAACTTTAAGTAAAAGAAGCAAAAGCCCAATGTAGCACTTTCATTGGAGTACTTTCCAATGCTGGCCCTGACCAGATATGTATATCCAATAGTAAAAGTCAGAAACTATGTATACAACAGGATATAAGAACACCGTATACGATACAATAGGTCTTACCCTACAGACTCGGCCAGAGGATGGGATGTTGTCTCTGACATCATCACATGACAGGCAAAGCGCTGTTGGTCAGGGTGTTTGGTGATGATACCAAAATACCTGCAGTGGAATGATCGGCATTACTCAGGAAATGTACGGTTCAGAGGTTGATTTACAAATATTTGTTGAGGCAAACGCGCTCATGCAAGTGTAGGAACCGATCAGATCAAGTGGTTTCCGACTCACTTGCTGTGTTTCGGATGACAGCCACAGAATGAGATGTTCTTCAACTGGAAGAAGTGGAAACACTGGTCCCCCTGATAGACGGACACACAGACTGAGACGTAAAAGTTTGAATGTTTTAAGTCCGAAACGTTCTATCTGGGATATATTTACCCAAATTGTCAGAGTGGACATCAATATTACCTTTTTTGAGTAGCAGTTGTAGTTACTGCTGACCGCCACTGTAGAGCGCTACACCTAACTACGGCAAAGTAGCTTATTGCCAACATCATAATTACCAGCAGCAGGTGACTGAATTTAAAAGCTATTAAGCTTAAGAAGGTAGAAAGGTCGGTAGGTAGGTATGCAGCGCACGTACCCTATGTGCAGAGTGACACTGGTCTTGGACACTGATCTTCACACCCTTCACACTAACCTCCAGCACACAGGCTGAAGGACGCTGACCTGCTAACCGCCTGTTACACGCCACCTGTAAACACAAATAATCAGTCAATCAGTCACTAAACATAGCTGAGGAGCTTTGACTCTCAGCAGCACGGTCTGGTTTCAACAAGTACATTTTAGATGGATCAGCAGTGTTAGGCCAGTCTTAGGGTCATTGTCATCTGACCGTGATGTTTATGGTTGTGGCGGCCACACTCAAAGGCAGAGCTGTACAAGTTTTCAGACACTTTCTCCTGAAAGACATTCAAAGTGAATATAGTTGTGACCTCCGCACAGCTGAACAATCACGGCGTGACTAACCCTAACCCAAATAAACTCTCCTGAACCTAGGTAGCAGAAGTACTGAGCGCTGTAACAGCACCTCAAGCTGTCAGCTCAACAGCCACTGGAAGTTTGTATTGTTGTTCCACTCTTTGCTGAATATAGCAAGAGATGAATTATTCCCCTACTCATTGTTCAGAACTCTTACTTTGTGTTCCAACAATGAGCTCATTTACCTCTCAAGAAATCAATACAATTATTTGACTCAAGGTGAAAAGGAAAGAACGTGTCTCTTTACAAAGTAAGCCTGGAGCTTTAAGTGTGCTGTAATGTTCTTGATAGAGATTTGGAGCCAGTGAAGGAAACACAGTGATTACAGCTGCAACAGGCACAGCGTTCCACATGTATAACACGCTGAATTTAAATCAGTTAAAGGGTCAATTCACCCAAATCTCAGATAGTTTTGGTTTTATTTGTCTTGGCTTTGAGATTTCTACCTACTCAACAGTAGGTGGGTTGGGCAGAGTTCCCTGGTAGCTCTCGGCTAACGCAGTGAGCTTCCACGCTCGTCGTCTTGTCATGTCAGTCTGGTAGTTTTCGGTTGTCCTGTTCAATGTATCCTCATACAATGGTTTGTATGATATCTTACAAAAAAGTTATTCCTAATTTTTCGTGCATTTTCCAAGAATATCCAGCGACTTCTGCAAAATGTAGCTGGTTACTGCTGACAGTCTTTTCAATACAAACTTCCGTCTTCACAGGATACAACTTCGTTAGGGAAATGAGAACATGTCCTGTCAGGATTTAGCATTTACTTTATAAAATACATGTTTTACCAAGCAATACTTACTTGGAAAATGGTTCAAATTTGTGGGGAAAGTTGACCCATTTTCAGGAGCCACGTTTCTGAAGCCCACTCGCTAAATGCTCAACCTGGAAGTTGACTACCATAGTTGACCACTCCAACACTGATGATCAGATTGTATGGTGAGGTTCTGTTGTTCAGTGTCTGTATGTACCTTCTGCATCGCAGCACAAAGCATGTCGTTGCCTTTGTGGATTGGGACCTGAACTGAACCCAGGAATTGCACCAGGAACTGGTCTATCCAGCCATTTTTCTGCACTGCGAGAACAAAGGAGAAAAAAAATAAACTATAATTATGAGATGTTGTTGATGGTTGTGCTATTCTGGGTTTTTTTTCATTACAGTTTTTTGCAATGTACCTTGGTTAATATCTTTAGCCAGCCTGACAGCATAGAAGGCAGGGAAGATGCCAGTAGCTCCAGTCCTCATGTTGTACCCCTGACACCACAGGTCCTCAGACTGGTTCATCATTAACACTGGATCATCTGTTTCTAGGTACAGCTCGTCTGCATGACGGGGAACAAACCTAAAAAATGTACAGATTTCAGTCTTATGGGTTTATTTGGACACGTCACAATTAGTTTGTGTATGTTCATATGTTTTGACCTGTAGACAGCTCTGTGGCTCTGTTGTCTCTCCACTCCATCCAAAACACAGGAGAACACACCAAATGACCCAGCACCTGAAAGATACAGCATTTATGTTAAACTCAAAATCGTATATCATGATCCTTTAATGAAAAAAACACAATGGCCAATTTTGACACTTACTGAGGAATAGAGAGTTCAAATGGCCACCACCATGAAAATGCTTAGAGCTCCTATGAGTTGGAATTGGAAGTTATTGACCTTGACTACTTGACTACAGTATGGAAAAAAGATATCGAGAACGCCAAAAAATCTACGTTTGAAAAGTGCACAGACCAGAACAGGTGGATTAAAATCACAAGTAAAAAAAATACCGACATAACCATCAATGCACACAACTCAAAAGGCACAAATAAACACATGACACATGACACAAGTAAAAAATCAGCCACATCAGGAGGAATTAAATGCTAGAGAATAAAAGTATGTTTTGAGACTGGATTTAAATTTATCAGGGTACATCCCCACTACTATGTTTCTCATTTTAGCACACAACCTTTGCTATGTTTACACCTAACGCACGCCTAAATGGAGATTTAAAAACGCGGCTGACGCCATTTTGGCAAACATCAGGGTGGCATTTGAGTCTGGACGGGCAGAAACGTAGACCTTTGAAAACAATGATGCAGACACCCACGTTGACTACTTGATTGGGTCTTAGCAGTCACAACATGTCCTTCCCTGATTTGTCCCCTTGCCGGGAAAGAAAACTAAAATCATCCTTGATTACAGAGCCGCTAGTGGTAATTCAACATGGATAAGGAATTACAGGCGTTGCTGACTTTATTGTCTATACTAGCAGCTGTTGTGCAGTTATATTCTGCATTTTATAATGCTACTACTGTCTGCAAGAGACAAGCTTTTATTCAAGCGCTTTGCGAGAAGCGTATCCAGGGGCGTTATCAGCCTTACAAAGCGGACGTTTGAAGGCACGGTTCCCTACTTTTAGGAGGGCTTATGCTTAATTTTATACAACAATTGTGAAGCTCACATAGAAACTGTAAATGAACAAAAGCATCAATGCTGCTCTCAAGTACGACGGAGAGTTTCAGCCACTCGGCAGAGTTACGAGATACTTTTGATTCTTTGATTTTAAAACTGTTTTAAAATGAAAAGGACTGAAACAGCAGAGGAGCGATCACCCATGCGCTTAAATTTGAATTGCGGGAGAGCCAGTAGCCCCAAGTCAGCTGACCTGAGGGACCTCAAAGGAGAATGAGAGCTTAGGTATTGTGTAATATAAGAGAGGGCCAGCCCATAAAGAGGCATCATAGACAAACAGGAGAACCTTAAAATAAATTCTGGACCATACTGACAGCCAGTAAAGAGAGGCCAGAATATGGGTGATATGGTCCCCCTTCAGGGTTCCTGTGAGGAGCCAGGCTGTAGCATTGTGGACCAGTTTCAGGCAGGACAGGAACTGCGGACTAAGTCCAGTACAAAGGGAGTTGCAGTAGTCCCACTGGGCGGATATAAAGGCTTGAGAATGTCATCTAAGCCTTTATATCCCCGGAAGCATGTAGTATTGGAAATACAAAAATGATTTGGGAGATTTATTTTCTTTACATGGCAATGCGGTGGACATTTCCACAGTAGTTACTTCCTACAATGATGCTCATAAGGACTGGTATATTGTTTTTCTTGTTTCTCGGTTCTTATGTAAAATATTTAATCGTATTTGGAATATTCCATTCTACACGATTCTATTCTATTTCAACAATTTTGTTATTGGTTTCTGGGACAAACTCATTTTACGTTCAGGTACTGTGCATGATTGTGTATGTGACCAATACATGTAATTTGATATGATATGAAATGAATTTGTGAAAAACAGCGACATACAAATGACGAAAAGCTTGTCGGCTGGAAGCAAAACAAAATGGCAATTCATTCTGATTATCGGGCTACACCTGATGATGGTTCAGAAAACCTCACTGCCTCCAATTAATGAACTGCCAATGTCTATAAAGTCAGTTTTTTAGACAGTAACAATGGAAGCTTCAACACATTCAATCAGCAGAAACATGCATTGATGTGATGAATAAAGTGAACTTCCAACCATTATATAAACCCAATCAAGACTGCATCACGTATAGTATCAGTGAATATACTTATAACCCTAATCAACTTACAGGCTACCTCTCTCTGTACAATATCAAATCACAGAAAAGAGAACTGTGATGCAGACAATCTAAAAACCATAGTCAAATTTGTTTGCGCCTTAGCTCACAGGAGCCTGATTATTCATTTCTAAATAACTTTTTGCTTCAAACTAAATATTTAGAGAATACACAAACCTGTGGCGCTGTAATGACTGCTGTTGTTGGAAAACAGGTTGAGGAACTTCTTACTTCTGGAAGTTCCTGGTCTTCCTCCATTAGACTCTTCTTCCTCTGAAGTTGTGGTTGACGTTACCTTGGACGGCTTGCAGATCCTTGCCACAACTTCCCTCCTCCTTTTCACCTCTTCCTCCCTCTTCCTCTTCAAATCCTCTTCCCTCCTTCTCTTCATCTCGTCCTCCTTTCTTCGGTTTTCTTCCTCTTTCCTTCTGTCTTGGAGCCAAAAACAAGGAAAAGTTAAACCACTAGCAGCAGGAAGCGGGAACAAAGGAACCATGCAAACAGACAGTGTGTTTTTGATTTCAACTTCAGACAATCTTCTGTCCTGAAGCTACACATGCAGTATCATCTAGTGAGGTGCTCCACAAGGCTTAGTGTTGGGCCCTCTACTCTTAAAGTAAATCCCTGTGCCTTACGAACAAATAAACAAAAAAAGCTGAGCTAGCTAGTGCTTTCACTTACTAGCCTGTCCAAACATACTTGGCCAATGAAGCTTATTCTATTATCATTTACTATACTACAGAATATTCCTTTTAAACAGTGAATTTTTCTAGTGATGTTACAGAAATGTTATCCTTTAATCAGATTGACAGACTGAAATGAAGATGAAATTGCTGTATGAAAGGGGCATGTTTTTCTTATAGTTTTGGTTATTAAAGACAGTATTCTCTGTCAGTCACTACGTCTGTCCCTTGTTCCAACTCTTGGATTCAGAGCTGAAAATTTCAGCACAACTGGGAAAATTGCCATTAAATCAGTTGTGGATATTCACAGTCCCCTAGAACACCATTCCAAATGATTTTCGTAACCCCACGACCATTCCTTTAATTAATCATTGGTATTATATGAGGAATAATGTTCAGCGAGAGGGTCATTATTTTGAAAAGATACACGACTTGAATCATCCTGAAGGGGTTCATTTCAAAATTATGACCCCCTTGCTGTACATTACATGGATACTTTGGGAGGGGAGGTGGATGAGTCGGGGAAAAGAAGGACTTTCGTCCAGAAGCCCGCAGAATGCCAATCGTTAGTCACGTGAGTCGGTAATGTCTTTAGTCTAGTGACTCATAGAATGACTCATAGATGTTTAGTTTCCATCAGTTAAGCACCATCAGGATGAATTGTATACTTAGTTTGTACACAAGATGTCTCTAACCTAACAGGCAGATTACAGTGGAATTTACTGAGAACATTCATGCTCCCAAAGGGATAAACCCTTAAATTTCATGAACTTTAATGAACTGTTTGGGACAGAAGAGAGCTTGGCCATGTTAAAAAAAAAAAAAGAATCTGTACCTTGCTTCCTTGCTTCCTCTCTCCTCTTCCTTTCCTCCTCATACTCTGGATCTTCCTCCTCATTGGCTGACTGATAGACCGTCTCTGCATCACTGTCATCATTGTGCTCATTGTAACTGTGCAAGCAGTTCTTGAGGCTGACCAGCTCTAATTGAGCGTGTTCATCGACCACCAGAGTGTATTTAACAGAGTCATAGTTTAACAGTGCCATAGCTTCACTCTTTGGTACAATCTGAGCAGCCGCACCATCTCCCTGAGTGACAGAGTTGGCGCCCTCCACCTCAGTGTTATAGTCACCTTTTCCTCCCCTTGCTTCCACCTCTGACTTGGTACAGTCCATCTCTGTTTTGTCATTATCTGTAAGGCAGAGGGTTGGACCAATCTGGACGTTCACGCAGGGAGTTGGATCTCCCTCTCCCTCTTCTTCGCTGATGTCAGGGTCGATGCGGTGGAATAGAGAAGGATGCAGAGGCCCTGGTGGGGGTCCCTCTGTATCTGAGCTGAGGGACATTCTGTTTGACCCCCCCTCGCTGCTGGACCGGGAGAGGACAGGGGGGTTGTCTTGGGTCCTGTCATGGTTTTGGCCTTAAAACACACAATATGTTAGATATAAAGTGGTTAGATGTAAGGAGTAACTTGTGAGCTGCTTGCACAGATATGATTAGATAGATTAGATGTACCTTCCCTTGAAAAGTCATGTTGTGGCATGATGCAGATATTGAAAAGAACAAACTAGTACTAGCCTTTTTAGCAGAATGAAGCCAGACATTTCACAGCACTAAACTTTACCGCTAAGTATAAAAGTTACAACACCCACCACCCTGTGCTAAAGATAGGTTCATTACCTTGGTCTTGGGTCTTGTCCTCGGCTCTTGGTGCTACAGGCGTGCGTGGGACCACCATGGACGACAGATAAACTTCCTGGTTAGACAGTATGTTATTTGGCTTCAATACCCCTACTTTGTTAACCCCTTTAGCACCTACTTTTCCTTTCCCATCAGCCCCCCGGCTTTTCGGTCCATTTGTTTCTCTTGGCCTCTGATGTCCATTTCTCTCTTTCTCCTTCCCCCTGGACTGCTCACACAGTCTTCCTCCTCTCCTATCTTCCTTCCCTGCTGTCCCTCCATCCTTTCCTCTGATGTCTCCCAGGCTCCGCTCTCTCATTGCTGGGGCTCCTCTTCCTCCTCTCTTTTGACTCCTTGGTGTGCTGGAGGACTGTGTGTGTGTGGCCCCTGAAGCCTGTCTTTCCCGCAGTCGAGCTCGCGTGTCTACGGTGGTGGCAGCGGCCTGAGAGTGAGCTTTGCTGTTTGCTCCGTTGGCTGTGGGTGGTTTTGGGGCCAGGCGGCGCGTTCTGTGCTGAACTTTGTCCTCTGCTTTTGGTTGGATATCCGGTGGTGCTAGATCCCCTTAAGACACACACGGAAAAAAAAAACAAAGGAATCAGATTATTTATTAGGTAATCAGTTGTACACAAAGGGATTATCAAAGTGGCATACAGTAGGCAATTTATCCTGGATAAATAAGAATTACATGAACTGAAAAACAAAATGCACATGATTCATTTAAAATATTTCAAGAACATTTTCCCTTCATTCTCGGGGATAGATCCACCCAAATTCTAGCTTTGACCAAAGAGATGAAAACAGGAAGGGCTTGCCTCCCTGTCCTGCCCTCCACTCTTCTATTTCTACTGCTATAGATCAACGTTTTTACAATCAGGTTGAGCAGCTGCCACTTCGAGGCGTCAGCGTTTTTATAGGAGACTGCCAAAATGAAGGTAGTCTGAGATCAAGTCTCACCAAACCGTCTACAATTAGCAGTGCATTCAAAAGGCAACAGAGTCTTTTACTTTGATGAATTGACAATCACTGCAAACAGAAGGGTTAATCACAGAAATGAAAGCGTTGACTGCAAAAGCACCGTGTAAAATCTTCCACTGTAAATCACCAGTCCTCTTTTTAATAGCAGGTTAATCCTTTTGCTGTGTACAGGTCCACAAGCTTACAGTTTGCTCTACTTAATGAGAGTTCTGAGAACCCTTCCAGATCTAGACGAAAACCAAGCTCTAGAAAAGGATCAGTCGCATCATGAGTTTCCTCTCCTCTGCCAAGTGTCTTAGGGCAGCATCTTAACCTCCTCCTCAGTCTATCAGCCCACCTGCTCAGGATATACGAGCTCTGCCAAAAGGAGATCAGTCCAAGAAGAGAGACCATCGCTGGTGAATCCATAAATCCAGGACCAGCTACATCCACCGCCTTTCTCAGGGTGATAAATCCAGAGGTGCATAGCATGCTGCTCATACATGGTGTCGTATTGCCCTGGATGTCCATCCTGGCTCCATTAACGAGAGGTTCTTCTAGTAACCAGTGCAGCGAGGAAGTAGGTTCCAGTCTCTTTGATTTAAAAAAGTTCCACACCTTAAAAGGTGCCTTATGAAAAGGAGGTAATCCACACAGTTTTAAAAGATTAAAATCCATTAAAAGAGTTCAGTGTCTAATCCCAGACCAGCTGCCTTTCTTCAAATACAATTTGTTACGTCTCTCCACACCACATCTGTTGGACCTGTGAGATTTTATGGAACTAAGCAACCAATCTACATCCTGTTTACTCCGGCACCCGCATGCCCAGTGTATGTGAAAAGTCATGTGATATTAATTTTTGTTAAAGTCGTGTTAGTCTGGACGGAGATCATTTTGCAAAGTATGCTAAAACGTGTAGACGGAGATCGTTTTTGTTTTAAAACAAAAATGTATTAGTCTGGATGGAGTCTGAGATGGCCTACAACCGTTGTGTTAGGTCTTTAGGTGGTTCCATGCAGGCCAGGCTGTGCCACAGAGCAGAAGACACCAGATTATTAATAACTCTATTAAATACTCTGCCTCTATAAGACATCTGTGGCTTCAGCCATTTCCACTTCGCGAATCTTCCTTCTATTGTAAGAGTTGTACCTTTCTTTGGCTTTAAATTAATTTGATGAAAGGAGATTACAGTCAAAATTGCTGTTGAATTGGCTTAAGGCTTTTAAAAGAAGAACAATATACTGTTGTGGTGCATTACAGTGTGCACAAAGAAATATAAAAAAACACATAATCCTATAGTTGTTCATCTATATTTTGTTTACGGATCAAATTATTCATGGCAACAGAGCTTTAAATGTAAATTCTTTGAAAATATCTAATTCTGCAAGAGTTTAAATGTATTTGAAGCAGGGAGATGAAGTTGGAATCCATCTTGACATTGTTACTTTTTTTTGGTTGTTTGTTTTTCAGTGTCATTTAGTGTCCATACCTGTAATATGTGGGGAGGAGGAACAGGAGTCCTTCCAGCTGTCCTTCTTGCCTAAAGAGTTGTTGTTGATGGAGTCCTGGATAGAGTTAGTGAAACAGAGCCGCAATGTAAGAGCAAAAACCACCACATGATTGGGTTATCACACACACATACGCATACACACACACGCACACACACACACACACACACACACACACACACACACACACACACACACACACACACACACACGCACACACACACAGGAGGTTTTGTTCACAGTTTGAGGTGTTAATCCATAACTCTTGTCTGCTTACTGTAGTCTAGCTGAGAGAATTATAGATACAAAAAGGGATACATATTATGTTTCTGTTCCTGTTTCATTTATTTGCTGCATCTATCTATCTATCTATCTATCTATCTATCTATCTATCCCTAAATATCCCTCTTTTTTTGCCAGGAAGAGGAAGGGGCAGTGACCAGGAAGTATGCGTTGACGTCATGGAACGCTGACTCACTTACTGACATCCCATCATGCAACTTCTTTCTCTCTTGCACACCCCATTAAGTTACTATGGTTACTGTGTATGTGTGTGTGTGTGTGTGTGTGTGTGTGTGTGTGAGAGAGAGGTAGAAGGAGAGACACAGTGGCAGAATCAATCATCTCTGTCTGTGATAAGCACAGCCCTCTCGATGATGACATCCTCTTTCAGACTGATGCTACAGCCAGAGTATGTGGTGATTTCAATGTGCAGACAGAAATCTGATGAAGCCAGTTTTAACATCAACAATCGTCTCACTGCCATTTATCATTTTCTGATGCAAAGAAATACAGTAGCTGTGGCACTGTAAGAATACAGTTGAGAGACTTTAAAGGATCCGCCTATTGGTTAATTTACCTGTTACAACTATCACTGTAAAGCCAACCCTATTATTCTATTAAATACTCTGCCTCCTAAAAGTCTAATGACACCAGCAGATTGTTGAGTTCCCTTCCACTTTCAGCAGCACTTTCATACACTGACAAAAAAGACAACAATTATCATGTTTAATTCTCAAAGCAGTGTCAGACTTTGACTTGATATGGTAAGCCAGCACTAGAAGAAGAAGAAGAAGAAGAAAAAGAAGAAGAAGGAGGGAAGTGAGGAAATTTATACTCTGCTTTTAACCCATCCCTAGTATATTGGGAGCAATATACCTCTCTACCCCATTTGCCATGGTCGCCCCACTATCAAATATATTCAATGTTTTAAGTACACATATATGAGATCAAAACTAGTATTATTAGTATGAGTGAAACGATTTAACATATAACCTGTTTGACTTAATGTATAACTTTTAAAAAATGAGCCTGGGAGGACGCTGAACCTGCTGGTGTAATAAGGTTTGGATAAGAATGGAATATGCCTGAGGGGAAAACTCTGACATCAATGGAACATACTTAAGAGGGAAAGTTCATGACTTTCCATGTCATAAAGGAAAGAGTCTAAAAATAGAGCAGACACCATTACCATAGAAATTACACTATTATCTAGAAGGCAAGAGAGGAGGAGTTTAAGGATAAAGGTGGAGCATTGGCCCCAGACAGAGGAACTATATAAGACAGTGTTCAGAGAATCCGTTACAGTACAATCTGGCCAGTCCTGGACCCAGCGCACACCTCTTCACCACATTCCCGTTTCGAGAGGATCGAGGGGATCCTCCAGCAGCATGAGGCGCTGATGACCAACACCGCCGCTTAGACACGTCAGTCAGCAGCAGTCCACGAGCAGGCATTGGCTGCGTTAGCCGCTCAGGTCCAACAGCTAACGGCAGTCTTGACCCAGCAGGCAGTCTCAGCTCCTCCTCCGGCCCCTCTGACGCCTGCTCCAGCATATGAGCCCCGTGTGGGCACCCCAGAGCGCTAAGCTGGAGAACCTGAGGGCTGCAACCCATTCATCACAAACTGCTACCCCTGCTATGCCCTGTTCCTGCCAACTCCCTGGATGGTCAACTACTGGGGACAGTGACTCACCAGACCACGCCAGTCCGTATGCTCCTGTCTGGTAACCACCATGAGACTATCCGGTTTCTTATTCTCCGGTCACCCCAGCATCCATTAATCCTGGGGTACCCCTGCTCCGCCTGGGCAACAGGAGCCATCCTGGGGTGGAGTTCATCCTGTGATTTGCCTGAAACAAGCTGCTACACCCAAGCAGTTAGACTGTTCCAGCTCTGCTTCAGACCTGTCAGGGGTGCCTACTGAATACCATGACTATCAGGAGGTATTCAGTAAGGTCAAGGCCTCATCTCAGCCTCCACATCGCCCCTACGATTGTGCCATTGACCTGTAACCAGGCACAACTCCACCCTGAGGTAGCCTGTATTCCTTGTCTGCACCTGAAAGAGAGGCCATGGAGGCGTACATAAATTCCTCTCTAGCTGCTGGGATCATCTGCCCTTCTTCTTCACCTGCTGGTGCTGGGTTCTTCTTCGTGGGGAAGACGGACAAGTTACTGAGGCCTTGCATTGACTACAGGGGCCTCAACGACATTACCATTAAGAACTGCTACCCACTCCCACTCATCTCCTCTGCCTTTGAGTTGCTGCGGGGAGCCACCATCTTCACCAAGCTAGACCTGCGCAACGCCTACCACTTGGTCCGGATCCGGGAGGGTGACGAGTGAGAAGACGGCTTTCAACACCCCCACTGGACATTACGAGTATCCCAGCGGGCTGCCAACAACCAGAAGCTCCACCCCTGCGCCTTCTTTTCTAGGCGGCTCTCACCAGCTGAAAGGAACTACCAAGAGCTGTTAGCTGTTAAGCTGGCCTTTGAAGAATGGCGCAACTGGCTTGAGGGGACCAGTCTGCTCTTTTTGGTATGGACTGATCCCAAGAACCTTGAGTACATCCAAAAGACTAAACTCTTGGCAAGCCAGATGGTCCCTGTCTTTTACGCGATTCAAGTTTTCCTCTCTGTTAACGTTCCGGTACCCGCAACATCAAGCCTGACGCCCTGTCCCGCCAGTTTGTAGAGAAGGGGTATTCCACCCCTGGCAATGACGATATCCTTTCTGCCCCCGTATTGGTTGCTTCGATCACCTGGGAGGTAGAGGAGACAGTCAAGGCCGCCCTGGAGGACCAGCCCGGTCCCAGCCCCTGCCCACCTGACCGCCTGTTCGTCCCTCAGACCCTGAGGTCTGATGTCCTCCAGTGGGCCCACAGTTCCAGACTCACTTGCCACCCTGGGATCCAGCGTACCAGGGAGGTCCTGTAGCAGAGGTTCTGGTGGGCTACTCTGGAGGAAGACACCCGGGAGTTCGTCAATGCCTGTCCTGTCTGCAACCAGCACAAGCCATCCCACCAGGCTCCAGCTGGTTTCTTGCAACCTCTGCCTGTGCCCCATCGGCCCTGCTCCCACATCATCTCTTTGGACTTTGTTACCGGTCTACCACTGTCCAACAAACACACCACCATCCTAACAGTGGTAGATTGGTTCAGCAAGGTGGCCCACTTTGTGCCCTTGCCCAAGCTCCCCTCGGCCAAAGAGACTGCTAGACAAAAAAATGCAGTTACAGCTACACTATAATACCATGACAAAACAAAATAAAGAGTAGTGCATTCATGTAGTTAATTTTCAAATTTGCATTATTTATGTAAACACAGTGTCCACCTCCTCTCTTTGGAGTCCTGAGCTCCTTCCTGCAGTCCACTAGCTTGATCCGGGATGCCACCATAGACTGTATATAAGAAGTGGACATAGTCATCAGGACATCACCCATTGGTTTGTGGACTGCCGTTTTGAAACCTCAAGTTCAGCTTTTTGGCCGTCACCATCCTGGATTACGACCGTCATATTGGCTTTTTTTGCAACTAAAAGTGATGTAGAGACGCTGTATACGGCTCTGGTTGGGTAACGACCTGTCATTCACAAGGCAGCCCCACCCTAAAGCATACTCTGCTTTATGGTCTTTTTAGATTCTAAATGGACCATAATTTACTAAATGAGCATCATGCTGTCTTGAAGAAGACTTGAAATTAAAGATTGAGACCATAAACTCATGTTTACAATGTTTACTGAGGTAATATATCAAGTGAGAAGTAGAAAAAAGGTCAATTTAAGACACTTCTGCATTGGCTTCACTCTTAAGAACCGGAGGTTGCCGTCTGGATGCCACAATGGAAACTGGTCTCTGTAAAGATGTGGGCCCAACAGTCACCAATATCCTGTTGCTGGTTTACCTTAAAGTCTTTGTTCATTCATCTTATTTTCCTGCGAATGGACATTAGCCAGAAGCAGGCTGGGTAGTTGAATAGCTCTAGGTCCTAACTGGGTTAGGATAGCTTCCATTTCGGCTCTCCTCCTAGGGCATTTGGTCCATTTGGTCGTGTTTGGTAGGCTGGTCTGGCTGGTTGGTCAGATGTTTCTGGCCTCTGCTTATTGTCCAATTCCCATGCTTCATTCTCCATTTTTAATGAGTGTATCTCTCCATATGCGTGCCAGTAATAAACACAAAAAAATACCAACTTATTAAAACAAAACTATAGCAAAGTCGATGTGTTTGCCTGGTAAGAACAATAGCAGCAAAATTCTGCCCAGTCAATACACGTTAATACCTTAGCATGCAACATGTTGTTTAAAATGATTGCTTATTTAAAGGATGCCAAATAGTCGAAAAATCCAATAAACAATTAAGAAACTAAATTTGACTCAAAAATAAGACATTTGTGTGTAAATGTCATCAATGCAGAAGAGGCCAGCCAAGTACCCACAGTTCAGACATAGCTGTAAAATTATCTGGAAAGCCAAACTGTGGAGATGTTTTATAGTTAAAAAGTTTAAAATTAAAATGCATGGAGCAACTGTGGTTCAGTGGTAGAGCAAGGTCATCCTTCAATCAGAGGATCGGCGGCTCGATCCCCAGCTCCGCTTGTCCATGTCGATGTGTCCTTGGGCAAGACACTTAACCCCAAATTGGCTGGCTGTGCCTGCGGTGTATGAATGGGTATGAATGATCAGTTAGAGTCAATGGGCAAGTGGCACCTTGCATGGTAACCCCTGCCATCAGTGTATGAATGAATGTGAATGGGTTAATGGTGACATGTAGTGTTAAAGCGCTTTGAGTGGTCAGAAGACTAGAAAAGAACATTCAAGTACAGTCCATTTACCATTTACCAAATTAATCGAACAACCCAAAACCCTAACTTTGTTAAAATCAATAAGGTTCAAATATAAATAGTGGGTGCTGTTGTAGATCATAGACAGCAGCTAGTCCAGATGTTACCTCATAATTGTGGCTCTTGATAAAGGTATTAGTTAGCCAATGAGTGATGTGTGTGAAATCAATCTCAAACCTCCAAGAAAAAACAAAACAAGCCAACAAAATTTGACCCTGTCTGTTAACAGAAATGTGTAAGCTGTTAAGCAAACTTTTCAAAACAATTGATTTTATACTGGATCCGAAAGCCAACAGCAGGCTACCATCTTGTATGTTAAATTATATCTGACCAAATCTAACCACCTATACCGTATTTTATTGCATTATTATTTGGGCATTGTCAAACAAAAAGAGTCACAATAACAGTGATTTAATGTAATGTTCCAATGGAAATAAGGAACCTACTTTATATATTGAGTGATTTGGATGTTGATGTTAAAAGCAAGCCCAGGTTAGGTTGAAATGACTCTGCTCTGATCTGTACTGACACAGTAAACAGGATGCACCTAAATTAAAGGGATACACAAGCATACTACTGCTGAGCGAGTGCTAGTCACTACTGCTAGCTCCCTCCAGAGACCACTCATTACTGCACACTGCCTGAGGAGCCAGGGCTTTATCTACTTCACTATCATCTAGAGTCCAGACTTGTTTTAATAGCAATATTCTTTTAATGACTTGGCTTTGTATTATTCTCTTCTTCTGTTCTCTTACTAGAAGATACTGTTACAGCTGACCCATCTTAGATATACTTGTTATATACAGTATTTCACAAGATGGCAGAGCAGATTGGACTATCTTGTTTTAACGGAGGAATAAGGGTCAGTCCGCACAACAGCGACTATGTTCTGTCTAAGTGTCCTTGAGCAAGTCACTCAACCCCTAGCTGCTCATCTATGTGGGTCTGCTGTAAAACTACATGGTATAGATTGACCAATGAATATTAATATTCAAAATATTTGATGGGTATTTGCTGAGAATATTGCCACCAAAACACAAAACAGGAACCCAGTTAATGAAGCATACGGCTACAGCTGAACCATTTTAAGAACCGACCCACTGCCAGCATACACACAAGCACACACACACATACACACACACACACACACACACACACACACACACACACAAAAGCATACACAAACTGTCTCATTCGGAAGACAGGATCCTCCCAGGAAATGCACACACACACACACACACACACAGTAACCCATTTATTACCTCATTCTATACACAAGACAACCCATGATCATACACACTCTCATTCACACTGTAACCAATCTGTCCAGCTCATGGAAAAAACAGGGGATCCTCCCAGCCTCCCTACCTGGGTGCCAGCTGGTGGTAGCTGTGGGAACAGAGCCAGGGTGGTTGGTCTCTTGGGTCGATATTTGTCCATGACAGCGCAGGTTGATCCCCCTCTGACAGGCGACAGCTTCCTACCTCCCTCCTCCTCTTCCTCCTCCTCCTCCTCTTCTCCTCTTTTATTAAACCAGCGTTGGCGCTCCTCACCTTGGACAAGGCCTCCCCCACCCACCTCTACCTACCTCTCTTCCCCTTCTTCCTCCTCGTTCTCTTCAGCATCGATCAGATCTAAGCTCAGCCTCTGAACACACCCCCTCCACTCCCTCCTTGCCTGATCATTGGCTGGCCACAGTGTCACATCCTCATCATCACCACCATCATCTTCCGGCAGGAACAGAGTAGAACGGAGAGGAGAGGTAGAGAAACAGGAGGAGGAAGGGAGAGAGAGAGAGAGAGAGAGAGAGAGAAGGGATGTGGTTGGTGTTGAATAGTGATGGGATGAGCAAGGATCGACAGAGAGAGGAAGGGAGGGTAGAGAGAGAGACAGAGATGCAGAGTACAGAGAGGGAGAGAAAAGGGGAGGAGGCAGTCAGGGCCAACCAATGAGAGCAAGGCATAACATCATCAGCTCATCTGCCTGTTGTGTTTTCTGTGAGTTAAGGCTAATAAACAGTGAGTGTGTGCGTGTGTGTATGTATGTATGTATGTGTGTGTGTGTGTGTGTGTGTGTAATCCAGTCCAATACGATTATACAGTAACAGTGATCCCATGGACAGACAATGGAGTCATTTAACCATGTAGCCACAGTCATTCAGGAAGCCGACAGTCAGTCAATCACTCTTACAGTCCACCAGCCAGTCAATAAACCAGTCGTTTGGTCTTTCAGTCAGCCAGCAGCTAACAAAAGAAGTCAGTAATTCAGTCATCAACAAACCCCAGCAGTCAGTCAGCCAGCCAGCAAACTACTCAAGATCACCAGTGAACCAAGAACTCTGCCTGCTAGGTTTAACATTCCAGACAATCAGTGAGTCAGTCAGTCTACCAGGAATTTAACAAACCAGTCAGTCAGCCAATTAACAGTCATTTTACCCAGTGAAACAACAAACCAATCAGTTACTAAGACAGACAACAAAACAGCTAGCAAACCAGTAATTCAGCCAATAAAACAATCCCATATTTCAATAAACAAGTCAACCAGTACTTAACATTGTCATATTATGTAGAACCTAAATAATGATTCTGTCATTCAGCGAATCAACCTGGCAGTCAGCAAGACAAGACTATCAGGCTTAACATTCAAAAGGTCACTTGTCAAATCAGACAGTTAGGCAGTCAAATCAAACAGTCATTATGTCAGTCAACTAACCAGCCAGCAAACCAGCCAATTAGGCATTCAGTAAGCTAAAAAATGTATTAAAAAAATTGTCATACTTTTAATCAGTTTGTCCACCATCCACATGTATAAGCTAACATACCAGTCAGTCAGTCAGTCTACCAACTGCCAACTATTCAGCAAACTTCAACCAGTGAACTAACAAATCAGACAGTCATTCAGACAGTCAACAAATCAGCCTGCAACCCAGTTAGTTACTTAATTGGTCAACTAGCCAGTCATTCATTCATCTAGCAGCTAACAAAGTAGTCAATCTGTCAGTCAGTTTGTCAGTTTATCAGGTCAGCCCCCTAACAAATCAGCTCATTAAATCAACAATCCGATCACTGAATCAGTCAAAAGATCATCCAAAACCCAAAAACCAGCCACAGTCCCCCCATCAACCCGTCAGCCACAACCGCTGACCGGTTGATTGTTTATCAACCCATCAGCTTATAAAACCTTTACCAAAGGAATCAACACTGTCAGGTTGCACCAGTCTACAGATCAGTCAACAATCCAATTTGTCAGCGAGTCACCCTGCAGCCCTGTAGTCAGTAAATCATCTGCTCGTAATCTGTGTCCCTTCTATAGGCTCAGTTAAAGTGCTTTAACATTTGTCAACCTACCTAAACATTTTAACAGTTTTATACAATAGTAAAAGCAACAGAAATGTTCATGGAGCCAAAAATAAAACTCTGACACCGGAAAATCAAGCTACTCAATTACACACAGACACACACACACACACACACACACACACTAATGTATCCTTACAGTAATCTATTTCCGGGTTACTCAGCTACTAAAGGAAATGTATATTTAGCAAGACTTATTTAACTTGGCACCCATTCACACCCATGGGTGCATGCTAGCCCCTGATGGCAGGGGCTAGCATGCTAGGTGCCACCTGTCCATCAGGACTAGGTGCCACCTGTCCATCAGGACTATAACTAATCATACCCATTCATACACTGCAGGCACAGCTTGCGGAAGCAATTTGGGGATCGAACCGCCGATCCTCTGATTGAAGTACGACCCTTCTCTACCACTGAACCACAGTTGTAGAGCAACAATAAAAATGTTGACAATGTGCCCCATCTCTTTGTGAAGATGTTTCAATGCCACAGGTTTGTATATTTCACAAGCAAGACAAGCTGCTGCCTCTCATCAGTCCGTCTATAGAGAAGCCCATTTTCCAGATTTAGTTTGTTCCACTCATGTAAAAGCCTCCTGGTGAGTACATTTGCCGCTTTCTCATCGTTATGGACTGCATTTGTCTCCTCGAGCCTCACAACCTCTCTAACAGCGGGGTCTTTCTCTGAGCTGCTTTGTTTCCCTCACAGGTAGTGTGCACACCATTTTGGGATAGCTCCTCAGTGCAGGCTGTGATGTATTTGTTAATATCCAACTGGATACGAGACAATGTATCCCAGGCCAGTAATTATTATCAAATCAGAAATCACAAAGTTCTTCTATCCAATGATGTCCAACAGCATTTAGCTTTGCTGTGCTCATGGTGTAGGTGAGGGGGTTGTTGTCTATATAGAGTGTAAAATGTGGCATAGCACAGGTAATCCCTGAACCTCTCACACTCTGCCCATTTCAAGGTTAGAAATTCCAGCTTCCCACTGTGTAGATTGTAATTTTTCTTAAGCAGGTGTCAAAGTTCTCAATCTATAACTAATGGCCCTCAACTTCCCTAACTGCTGCTGGTAAAGGATGGCCCCACGGCTCTGCTCTGATGAGTTGGTATGCAGTATTAACGGTAAGTTGATGTCCGTGTATGCCAACACATGTGGGCTTGAGAGCATGTCCACAAGTCGCTTGAGTGTTGCTTGATGTTCTTTTGACTATCCCACAGGGGCCTAGAGGACATTTGGGGTCCCTTGGATTTCCCTCTGTGTGTTGGAGTCCCTGACATTCCAGGTTTCACATGCAGCAATTTAAAAAGAGGCTTGCAATTCGATGGAAATTCTGTATCATGTATGATGTAGGCAGCTTAGGAAACCATGGTTACTTTTACCTTATGTCTGTAGTGTCTTGGTTTTGAGAGACAGCACAGCCTCCAGGTCCTTTGAGTCAAATTCCATTGCTTCCACAGGCATGAGTCATTACCTTACGCTGACAGAGTTAACATTTCACCAGTGTTAGTTTCACTACATGGAACTGGATTGCCTGCAAGACTTGCGGACTCCCTCAACATCCTCTTCAAAAGAGCTTGCATAACAGAAGACATCTTCAAGATATGGGATGCAGTACTTGTCCCTTAGAGAGTCAAGCATCTTCTCTATACTCTGGAAGGCTGCGGGTGCATTAAAAAAGGCAGAATGGACACCGCAATGCTGAGTAAGGAGACTTGGATTTCACATTCCACCCCTTTGCCAGAAGGTCCTGGATGTACTCCTTGACTTTCCAGAGTTGGCGTTTGGCACGGAGGAGTGTGCTCTCTGAACAGGAATATTGTCTTTGAGATTGATCGGCATTTGCAGGCTCGTTATACATTCAATATCGTTGCCATCTTGTGCAAAATTTGCTCACTCCTGAAACAGCATTGTCTTTACTGCCTCTTGCTGCTCCTCTTTTAGGTGGCTGATATCAACTGGAGGGTGCCACAATGATGGGGTTTCACCAGCAGATGAAGTGGTGAAACTGTTGATTTTCACATCATGTTTCGAGTGGTCTGTTGAGTCCTGAGGAAGTTTGAACTACCTTCACAATTGGTTGAACATAACATGGTGACAGGCTGATTTCTGTTTTGTATTGTTTCCTATTGGCACAGCTAAATATGGTCGCCTCTGGTTTTGGATTTTGAACAAGCCTTCACCCACATCTAGCTGTTCTAACTGCAGACTTTCTTCGTCTGGTTCAAACAGGACAAGGCGGTCAGATTGATCCACGTTGGATGGGACTCTACACTTTATCCATGCAAGGGGATGACTATATCATGTTGGCCTACTCTCAGGCGTCCATGCTGTATGTTGGGCTTTGTGGTGGATATACAGCCCACTATGGCCTCGGCTTTGTAGGTTGGCATTGAGATGGCCCCACAGAGCAGGGCAACCAGTGTTGGAATTATTTTCTCTGGTTGTCCCAGGATTAGTTCCTCTACTACGTTGAAACCAACTAGCGGCTTCTCCAGGGTTAGACTACTCACTAAAAAGGGGATACTGATCAGCAGGTTGAGATCTTCATTCCCAGCTAAGTTAACTGTTTTTGCAACTCAACCATGGAATGGGATGAGGCCTCCATTCACTGCATACACTTCCAGTTCATGGTCATCTTTTATCAGTTCAGTAATTGGCCGGGTTTGGAGATGAGGTAGGTGTTTGTCTTTACTGGCCCAGTCGATCACACAGACTCGGGCCCCTGTATCCAGCAAAGCATTCACAGCTAGCCCGTCCAATTAACAATGGATTATGGCTTTTCTCCCTATTAATCTTTCAACTTCATTTCTGGTGTTCAATGGACCTGGTGGTGACTCAGTGGAGGTCTCCCTCTGTCCATTTCTCTCTTTTGCACAAGCTACGACTGGAGGAGGCTGCATGTTTTTTGATCTGTTGCTTAGCACCTTGTTCTTGTATCTCGCTGGCCCTAAGCTGTGCACTGAGAACATTAGTTTGGTTTTGGTGGGGTGTTTTGCCTAACCTCCGCTGCCTCTCACTCTCCTCACTGGTTATTCTCAACACGTGTCTGACAATTGTCTCATCTTTCACCTCAGCATCAGAGAGAAGGGGTTTTAGTTTCCTGCAGATATCATTATGTCTATGTCCCAGTCCCTGATACACTGTGTGTAAGAAAACGTCTTGGACTGTAGCTCTGCTGTATTTAATGCTTGCATCAAGAAGGTTGGATGTAAACAGTATTCTCTGTTTGAGTCCAATTACTCCATAGAGCAGAGGTCTTCAACAGGGTGTCCGCGACGGTACTGCAGGGTTGTTGTTTTTTTGGGTTGAATCTGTCCATTATTTTAATAGTTCAGTATTGTATGCAAGATAACAGGTATGTTCATGCATGGCAGTGGCACTAATAGGCCATCACTCATTTTTTGTTTCCACATTTATGTTTAAAATAAAAACGTCAATTTGAATAGCTTGTATGCATGATTATCATACAAGGTATGTTTCTAAATGGCAGTGGCCCGGCCACCCTACTCACTGTACCTTTACAATAAAAACATGAAGATATGAACCTGTGTATTATTTGAATAGCTTATTATTAAATGCACAATAACAAATTATGTTTATACATGGCACTAGGCCCAGTTTAAAATAAAAAACAATTTTATACAATATACTGTATATACTAGGGGGTCCCTGCTCCATCTCTCTATCAGTTTGGGGGTCCTTGGCCTGAAAAACATCGAAGACCCCTGCTTTAGAGAAATTGTTGTGGCGTCTCATGAACATTATGTTCAGATCAACTCCTGAAAGTAGTTCAGCTATTCCTTTCTCTTAAGTTCTGCCACAGTCACATCATCCTTATTCATCAGCATATCTTGAAAGTTGCCAGGTTTGATTATCCTGAGCACCGTACTATATCTGAGTCACTAAAGTCCTCTTGGATCCCTTCATCGATATGTCTGCTGATGTGTGATTGCCAATTTGACCTCCCTGAATTTTGAATTCTCTACGCTGGAGATATGAAAGTTCTCTGATGGAGAACTTCTCACATGGTTGGAGAGGACTGGGTTCAGACTGGTCACGACTGTGTACTGTCTCCCATGCCGAAGTGGCATTCGTTCATCTTAGACACATTCCAAAAGTACGGCCTTTACTGACCCAGCAAGTCAAAATGAATGCACGCCTTCATCTCAAGTAGACTAGACTACTGCAATGCCCTGTTTACTGGTCTTCTTCAAAATCTATTAAGAGGCTGCAACTTATCCACAATTCTGCAGCTTCACTGCTAACAAGAACAAAAAAGAGAGAGCACATCATTCCAGTCTTAGCTACGCTTCACTGGCTGCCTATAGCCTCCAGAGTTGCGGCTCTAAACGGCTTAGGACCGGCCTACATCACAGACATCACTCCACGAACCCTTAGATCCTCCACAGCTGGGTTTCTAGTTCCTCAAAACCCCTCGAAAAAGAAAATTGAAGATGCAGCTTTTTTCACTTATGCTCCCAAACTGTAACACTGGAACAGCCAAAATATTAGAGAGGCAGCCTCTGTTGACATTTTCAAGCATCAGTTAAAAACATATTATTTTTAATTTCGCCAAGTCTTTCTTTTTTAACTACACTTTGTGTTCCACAGAGTCCCACATCTGTCTTTCAAATGATCTTTTATGTATTTAAACACTGTCCCACAGCTTTCAGCAACCATCTTCAACCGACCCAGACCATATCATTAAGGTTTCTCGGCCACTGGTCTTCCCCCGCATACCTCACATACATACATTCCAACCCAAACAATGTCAGAAAACGTCCACTCGCACCCAACTTCATGAAGCTATCTTTTGGGGACTCGGAAGCATCAGAGCTTCTGAAGAGGTAGCCCCCACTCAAGAGTTTCCACTCCCCCAGTTCCCACCAGCCACCGGACATCAGCGGTCCATTATGGCTCTCCTCCATCCATCATTCCATGACCCTCTTTACCCTCCTCGTTCCTTTACCCTACACCCTTTCATCCCTTACCCTACATCCCTCCATCCCGGGACAATAATCGTGTATATTATACCTGGGCCTTCAGTGCTGTCCTACTACAGTTGAACCACCTCCTAATAACCTCATTATGACGGGATGCTTCGTCAGGCAATGCATATTGTCAAAATCAATGTAATTATCACAATGACAAGAACAAACTCACAAGAACCAGTCACATATATGTATGTAACAACAAAGCAGGTAGAATAACATAAAACCCAAATAACATGATTCAACAGGCCTCTGCATATCCCAGCAAAACTGCGGCGCTAAAACACGTATTCCGCCACACACTCCAGGGCACAGGCCATTCAAATATTATTCACAATAAGAGGGAACAATATTAACCATATCATAAAAATGACACAATAGAAAATCTAACACAGTAGTAACACTACTGCAGATGTAAAAACAAAAGCACTTCACTTACCAAAGCTGCTGTTCAATATTTAAAGACAAAGTCCATCCTCCTTTCTTTGTTAATAAAGAGTTCAATGACACGGTTGTACAGAACATCGGTGTGGTTCAGTTCCAGTAAGAAGTCCTTCTCGATTCATGGACGCCAGTGATGACAGTCGAGCCTCCCCAGTTCTATTTCTTGAATACGTTTTAATGCGTTTGAGGGCTGAAAATGTCCGCTCCACAGAGGCAGTAGATATTGGGATTGTCACCGCCAAACATGCCAAAACGCAAAAAATGTAATATCACGTACAAACGTCTTACATATCTTTAAACTTTTACTTATACTATTAAAAAGTTCTGCTAGTTAGTTTCACAACAGTCACTCTAGCCCACTGACCAATCAAGCCGCACGTTAATGCTGACGTACTTGTAGGCCAGCTAGAAGCTCTGACATGTCAAAGAATACGCCCAACATGTCAAACTAAAGATCTGATTGGTTGAAGACGATGACAATCAACAATATCGTCCCCATTTACTTAAACTGCAAATGGATTCACTTGTAGTTCTGAAGGCCTTTGGGCAGATTTTTTTACTTAGAGACAGCATAGAACACACACAGAACACAGAACACACAACACACATATAACATAGAACTGAACATAGAACGGAACGGAGTACGGAGAACGAAACATGGAACGGAACACAGAACAGAACACTGAACAATGCAAAAAAACATTGGAAACCCTTATCGCTATTAGCGTGGTCCTAGTTAGTGAACCACAGTGTGTGTGTTCATGGTCATGAAGGAACATGTCCCCCAGTGTAACAGTCTTACTCATTGGTATGTTTTTAATGGAGCTCAGGCTTTGGATGCACTCACAATACCTGTCAGTAAGATCAATTCATTGTTGGTATGGGTCTTATAATAGGATTTGTTGACAATAAGACTAATATAGAGTATTGGCGGCCTTATCATTTTAAACAAGCACAAAACACAGAGTTATACAGAGGACGAAGTACCAGGCAGAAGAGCAGAGTGTTTGTTTTCACCCACTAGAAAAGAAAGATGCCCAGCTTTAGTCCAATGTTTGCTCTTCAACAAGAAGGTCAATTAGCCACACAACAGGTGTTCTTTACCACCAGCTGTTACCACTGAGTAATCAACTCCCACAGCATTCAGGAGAATCATTTAAAATGAGCTCTTGTAGGTTAACACTATAGAGAGGCTTCTGTTGAAATATGCACATCTGTTAGTGAGTATGAGATGGGTTTTATTAATGGCCATGATGTTGTCTCTCATTATTGGTGTAATCATTGTTACTTTAAAATTTAAAGGTATTCTCATCTTTTGAAGGTAGTCTTGGGGCGTTTACAAATCCTTAACCCCCTGTCTTCAAATTATCAACTTAGTTGTGCTAGAATGAGGTAAGTTTTATTACTGTAAAATCAAAAATTGCTACTATAAAATGTATGAATCTAAAGTCATGTCTGTTCTTTGTAGGGTGTTGTGGATTTTGTTTCTGCTATTTGGGAGTGTTGCATGTTTCCCTATGGGGGAAGGTAAGACAACACTGGATGATGGAATGACCATTGGAAAACTTTGATCTTTCTCTAAACTAACTTTAAATGAAAGCTGATTACTACAAGTAAACCTGTTGTCTCACCCCAGAATATGGTGCAAACGGTGCTGATACAAGCTTCATGTGGCAGCCACTTTCTTTGAGGAATTGGTTGAGTGGAATGGGTGTGAGTTCTGACCCTGGCAGCAGCAGCTTCCCTCTACCAAGTCTACCCAACCCAAGCTCTAACAAAGCTACTGGACATCCTGCTCCTCAAGACGGCAGTTCCAGTGCTGGACCTCGCGGTTTCAGCGGTAATGCGTTTGACGGTGGCTCCACTAGTCTTAAAGATGGCCGCTACAACAGTCCTGAGGTCAATGCATATGCAGGGTATGGGTATGACGGTAGTGCTCCCGATGGCAGCTTGGGTAGTGCTTATGTAGGTGACAGCGGGATCTCTGAACCGGCTGATGGCTACGATGCTGTTGACGAAATCCCTGAGCCGGTCTTCAGTGACGTGTCTGATCTGGAGCCGGTCTACTCTTTTAGCTCTCGTTCAAGCTACCAGCGAGGAAGAGCAGTGATTGCTCAAACCCGCTACAACCCGGGAAAACCCAGCAGAACTTCTAAGCAAAGTGGTCCTGCTAAAGCTCCACCCAAAGGTGCCTTCTAAAGTCCTCTGGTAAGATGCATTTTACTAGGCCTGATCAAATGCCTATGAGTAATAGTAAGCATTTGAGTCTTTAATGTATTTGCTTTTGCCGGTCTTGTGTTCCAGATGACTTGCTACTGGTTCTGTTAACACCGATGCCAATAAAATGTTTCTTCACAGTGGCATTTCTACTTTTATTTATATACATTTCTTTTCCTCAGGTTTTGTATTGGAAAGCTTCTGAGGACCCACTGGATGTCTTAACTCAGTGCAAACTAAGCTGTAGCTATCATTACAGACTTTACATTATCTGTATTCTGTTAGGCTTTGGTACACTTACTGGGTAGTTTAAAATCTCAATGTATCAAAGTTGGATAAGTGTATCATGCATTGGAAATGTGTCCTACATCTACATTGTTTATTACTATACTGTATTGTACAATTGTGTTGATTCTAATGATGTACAGCAGGGGGCACTCCACTACAACCAGACTGGTCCTCCAGTGAACTCTCATAAAGTGCTGTAGGGACACTATAAAGCATGTAAAAGTCAAATGTGTTTATCAAAATGGATTAATATTGGAGACTTGTCATGACTTAACTGTAATGTTAAAAGCAAAAGTGTTCCAGAAATAAGTCTCAAGTCGTTGGTGTTTGATATAGATATACATGTAGTTTTATTTTTCCCTGAAATTCTAAACTATTATATCATGGCAGATATTTTACAATGCAGTGAGAAGAATTGATTAACTTATTTTAAACAGGCTTACATTATAAGAATATTAGTTACCCATATCTATACCAAAATCTTTGACTAGATATTTATCTAACAAAGTATTCTGTATAACAAATTCCACAAATCATCCAGCCTACTGCGGTCTCGAGCGACCTTTCTGCAGACTTCCATGGGGTCCGATTGGGGCGCAGGCTTACGTCATATCTACGGGACGATGCGTGATGACGTTTAACTTCAGCGCCATTTAGAAGATTGTTGTTAGCATACGTCCATGGTCTATAGCAGCCGGTAGCAGCGCATTACAGCCAAGGCATGACTAGGTTGGCCTAGAGCAGAAACGAAGGCTGTAAGTGAGTTGTACATGTGATGGCGAGATGACTCGGATGACTCCAGCTATCCTCTCAGCGATACATATTCTTACCAAACCTCTTGGCGGTAAGTGGATAACTTGGTATGACAGCCCGAGAATGTAACGACGGTAACAGTCACGTAAACTATACCGTTACAGCAACCAATTCGGAGATAAATGATTAGCCCAAGAACAGCATGGTGATATAAAGATAACATGGTATAGGTAGCGTTTCCTGTTTATGCATGCGGCGCTTCACGAAGGACCGTGAATGAATTCTACTAGTTTAACGTTATTTGAAGTAACTAACTTAACGTCAAGTACTTCGTAGTCATACGTTAGCATACATGTAAATGAGAAGTTGTCAGGTGACAGTTACACGCAGTGTGACACTGGAAAACTACATACAATCCTGTACAGAGTTAGTCATACTCTACCCACAATGCAATGCTCTGTGTTGTCTCTAGAAGCGTCCTCCCATGATGCTCAGTCCTCACACCAAGAGGCTCTCCTGGCGGCGCTGCGGGCCAACAGGGCCCTTCTTCGTGAGCGGCTTCAGAGTGAGAGCGGCTTTGAGGAGGTGAGGAGGCTGAGGGAGGAGGTGATGGCGGCGGCGGCGGCGGACTGGTTCGGCGGCGACACAGAAGACTCCGCTTGGGGTTTCGTCCAGGAGTGTCTCCTCCTGCTCCTCACCTTAGCGCGACACCTGTCCGCTGAACTCAAACTTTTCCAGCAGACCCCCACTCCGTCTGCAGCTAGGCAACGCACCCCTGAGATGGCGCCACCTTTACCCCCTGATGTCCTCAGCGTTGCCCAGCAGCAGACGCTCGGAGCGGCCCTTCAGTTTGTGGTTTCTCTGGGGCTCTGCCCGTACTTGGCCGTCGGAGTGGGTGTGTCACTGGGTCGCAGGTCGGCGTTTGGAGCCATAGTGGACACGCTTGTCGGCGGCGGGGCGGCGCCGGCGGCTGGACGCCGCCTTTTGACCACCACGAACATTCTGTTGCAGTTGGCGGAGCTGTCGTGTCTCGCCACATTGGTGTTCACGCGGCATCTGGGGGACGTGTTGGCGGCATTGTGCCAGCTTGGCTACCAGCCACGGCGGGCAGAGAGAAGCGGCACAGAAGAGGGGAAGGTAAGTCAGGATATGACAGGATTCTGATGCGTGAAGTCAAGACAAGTAAAAGGAACCTGTGTTTTTTTTGTCTTTCTTGCTATCTTTTTCAGATGCAGGAGCTCAGTGCTGAGGAATGTCAAACTTGCAAGGAGGCCCTGAAAAGCCTTCTAGGAAAAGTCTACCAACCGATGATTATCAAGGAGCTGCTGATCCTCCAAGGTGGACCCAAACAGGTGTGCATGTCTATGTTTGGTGGGTGGGTGGGTGGGGGGTGGGGGGGGGGGGGGGGGGGGGCAACTGGACAACAACATTGTGCTTTAACCGTACAAACGTTTTGCGCTTAAATCCCGGGAGCCATCATGTGGGTGACTGTGGCTCAGAGGCAGAGCGGGTCGTCCTTCAATCAGAGGAATAGCTCCTCCTCCACGTCGATGTGTCCTTGTCCTTGGGCAAGACACTTGACCCCAAATATTAAAAGTGCATTCATTAAAAAAAAGGCATTAAAAAACATTTAAAATCGTTCGTTTACTACTGCATTGGTCACAGCGGGCAGTGTTTTGACCGCAGTGAAAATGTTGATTTTGAAAGGTTTAATGCCAACAAATACAGCTTTAATTAAGCAGAATATTTCCTCCAAATACATTGAGGATTTTAGAAATTGTTATTGGAAATCAGAAACAACACCGCCACCACTGAAATTTAATTCTACATTACGTATACGTAATACTACTAATATTGGTGTAGCCGGATCTTTATCTGACACTTTTCAGAAATACCGATTCAACAGAATGAATCGAAATGCAAAAAAAAAAAAAAAAAAAGAAGCTGCGGAATGTCGACGATATGAATCGGGCTTCAAAATATTCGGCACGGCCCTCATACAATTATGAAATAAATGACCTCTGGGTGAAAGTCCTTGCCGGATGTCCTCACTCTCACCCTCATTTCTTGGACATGTCCCACTTATGGATGTTTGTCGTATAATTGCAGCGAGTCCCTCAATCACTTGATCCTCCTCCTCCATCTGTTTCCTAATTTCTCTTCTGGTCTGTTATTCTATTTTTTTGACATGAGCTTTAATATCAAACCATTCCATATTTTATTACCTGAGCCACAGTCCGTATCTAAGGGGACACAACATGCACCGCCTCGCAGCTCAAGCCTTTTGTTTGGGTTTTTTTTATTGTCCCTTTTTATAAAAATAATTTTAGTGCCTATGCTGCTCTCTTTTACAACAGCTGATGCTTTCTCTCCAATAAACCTCAAGGAAAACATATTTCCATATATAGTTATGAGAGAGAGAGAGAGAGAGAGAGAGAGAGAGAGAGAGAGAGAGAGAGAGAGAGAGAGAGAGAGAGAGAGAGAGAGACTTGTGTGCAGAGTAAGACCATTTCTCTGCACATGTGGGTGATGTGGGTGAATGGGGTCCATTGTGTGTATCCCTGAGGTCTCTTGAGTGTATTTCCATCCTCATAAAACATTTGCACTCATTCAGAACATGGAACCCTGCGTTGTTAACATTCATTCCTCCGGGTACATTTCATATTCAGTGTTTTCTCATTTGATCTAGGTAAGCCTTTGTGTTTGTTTGTCACATATCACTAAAAAAAAGTTTCCCACTTCACACGAACCAAAATAATAGATCCATTTTTATCTTCAGATTTAGGTATCTGTTAGGCTCACAGGTCTGCAAGTCTTTTGTTTTCTAAGCGCTGTCCCTCCTCGTAGTCCGGTGCAGGAGGAAGCTCCCGTGGTTCCAGCAGCAGGGCAGTTCTGGGATCAGCTCCCGCCTGGCTAAAGCGCCTGTGTGGTCAGCTGCTGTCTGAGCGCCTGATGCAGCCTAACGGTGTCCAGGCTGTAGTCAGAGCCATCTTGGAGGGCGGAACAGGTGAGCGGGAGGGGGGAGGTAACGATGGAAGGAAAAGTAGTGATGAACACAGTCTTGACTGAAACAAGTAGAGATGTAAATATCCACTTAAACGTGCAAATCTTTTTATAGAGAGGAACTTCGACTTGATGATTCCAAATCAAAGTGAACCACTGTTTCTGTCCTCTAGGGGGCGATTCAGACTGGAGGAAATGTGACTGTGTGGCCAGGATCCTGGTGACCTGCCCTCAACAGTCTGCCTCAGCAGACACCTACTACAGACAAGTCTGTCATCAGGTCAAGCTCAATGCACAGACACACATACACACTCTGGAATACACACTAAACATTGACCTGCTGTTCTTCTAGAGCCCCGATGAGTGTGAGTTTGGACTGCATAAGAAATGTGCTCATTTACGTTGTGTTTGTTTGTCTAGATCCTGGACCTCCTGCACTTCAAGGACAAGCTGACGGCCCAGCAGCATCAACGCGTGGCCACCAGGGCGGTGCTCTTCATGGTGCAGGAGAAGCCCGGCTTTGCCCAGCAGTACCTGCTCGCTCCTCTGCTCGGACCTCTCCGCCGCTGCGCCGCTGCTTCCAGTCAGTAACATGGCCATCACATCCATGTGTGTTAGATGTTGCATTCAGAGTAGAGTCTGTATTGGTCTTTCCCAGAGACCACAGTTTGGTAATTAATATGAGTTAGTTCTACACCACCACAGGTAGCTGTCGTATTGATAGCTGTCAGGTTCATGTCATTCAGATGCAGAGAGGCCACACTAGGGCTATCTTATGGAGAAAATCAAATGATATTTTTGACCAAATATTTCAATATTGTGACGATATTGTCGGGTTGACCATCGGGAGCTTTTACAAAATATTTACACAGTGAGATTTCTGATTAATAATCATCAGTAATGTGGATATTATGACTTATTGGGTAAAGACAAATGATAGAACCGCTAGAACGGTCTGTTAGCCTTTAAAACCAAGTAAAGACAACTCTTATGCTGTACTGCTATATATATATATATATATATACACACACACACACACACACACACACACACATATATTTATATCATTTTTTTATAATTCATCAAGTTCAATTTGAAATCTGACAATAAATATTGTTGAGATATTATTCAATTGAACGTTCTGTGTTGACTACATACAGACGTTGATACAACTGTTGTCTACTTCAATATATATGGGACTTAATCAAAACATCATTGTGATGTTCCAGACCTTTGAATACCCCTGATACAGAGTCTCATATCAAGATAATATTGATATATTGATATATTTCTTCCTGGTATTGCAGCCTCATTTTCCTAAGTTTGTCATGACATTGTTCTGTTGTTCATTTTGCATTTTCGTGTGTTTTATCCAGTTGTGTTTGGATGTTTTTTTTTTTTGTCCGTCCAAATTTCAAGCAAGCATTTTCATTTCTTGGTTAGAACAGAGAGATCCTTTTGTGGCCATGCCTAAACGAGACAGACGCTCAGTCGTGACAACATGTTCCAGATAGCGGCCCGGACTGGGCCCCACTTTGTCTCTAAAGCAGCAGGTGGGTGATAAGTCGGATCCCAACCGGGCTGAACACTGTGGTGCATGTGTGTGTTTTCCAGATGAGGGTCCTTTCCAAGCTGCTGTGGAGGAATGGGAGCTGACGCGTTGTATGAATGACGTGTACAAGGTGAGGACCACTGAACACTACAACGGGGTGATTCAATGGTCATGGCTCATTGGTTATAGCATATGTAGTAACACTGATGTTCCCCGCCAATACTGTATTCTTCCTACTGTATGTAGTCCTTATTATGCCTCTCATTGTCTCCGCCATTGTGTCTCTCGTCGCCGTCAGATCTGGGTGGTTGGAAACAGTCCGTCGGCTTCTCTTCTCGAAGCTCTGGAAGAAGTTCTCCCTGTTCTCTTCACACTCTTCTGTTTCACTAAGCAGAACGTCTCCCACCTACGGTAATGTGTTTCTCCATTAGCTGGAGTGTTCATGTACAAACGCCGTTAACGGCGAAAACAAAGGAAACGTAGCAGACCTTTCAAGAAGGACCGTACCGTGTTTAGACCCAATGGACGTAAATGGAAATCTACTTTTATTGTCACACAGTAAAACATAGCACTCTGCCTTCAACCCATCCTAGTAAACACGGTGCTAACTGTTCAGCACCGCTACCGACCCGCTGTCTGCCCGTGACCCAAAGGCTGCAGCGCAACTTTGTTGTCTTTGTCTCTCGTTCCCAGCTGCCGTCAATCAAACGCAGACACGCCCCTCCAGCTGGAAGAAAAAAACTATGAACAATACATTTAAAAAAACAATGTTGACTTTATTTATTATTTTACGACAAAAAGGTACTGTTGAGACAATGTTTCCTCATCTTTATTTATTTTTTAACCAAAGTAAAACCAAGACCATGTTTTCATGCAGTCAACTGAGTCTTTAATTATGAGTACAAAAGCTATTAAAAACTCATCAATGAGCCACTTTTTGGCACTTCATGGCCTTCATTACCATCGACACAAACACCGTAGTTTATTCTGACTCAACTCCACACACACCGTCCTGCTGTTCCCGAATAGTCACTCGAGCACAGATGTGGTTTAGTCCACTGCTGAATACAGTCCGCAACAAATGCACTTATGTGTCCTCTTTGACTAACATTGGCTTAAAACTACAGTGGCCAGTCATTTTAGGAAAAAGAGTGGAAAACCAGAAATGCCAAAAGGCAAAGAAAAGCATCCCATAAACGTGTTGGTGTGTAGAAAATAGTCCACAGAATCGTAGTGAATCTGCTCTAAAGTAGGACACTGGAAATGAGCTGTGTGTGTGTGTGTGTGTGTGTGTGTGTGTGTGTGTGTGTGTGTGTGTGTGTGTGTGTGTGTGTGTGTGTGTGTGTGTGTGTGTGTGTGTGTGTGTGTGTGTGTGTGTGTGTGTGTGTGTGTGTGTGTGTGTGTGTGTGTGTGTGTGTGTGTCCGTGCTCCACAGCGCCCCCTGTCAGGAGGTCTTGCTGTGGTACCTGAGCCACGCCGAGGCGTCTGCGGCCCTGCCGGCGCTGAGGCAGCTTTCGGGTCTGCGGGGGCAGAAGAACGAGGTGGCGGCGGACTTCCACTTCGCCCCGGGCAGTGATGGAGGAGCCAGACTGAGCTCCAGGGAGAGATTCAGGTGAGACACAGGAACGCATGATGGACATCAGGGGGAAAAAAAAACCATGATGCAGAATAGCACAGTGCCTTTTTGGGCCAATCGGTAAAAGAGACGCCCTTTATTTATCACACTCCCCTTTCAAAGCTATGACGACAGCATGTCAGCATAACTTGTCTCTCTTGGTTTCTCAGTGTCATCCCTCACTTCTCTCTTGTTGTGTCCCAGTGAAGAGGACGACGCTCTGTATGAGAAGCTGTCAGGAGAGCAGTGGCGGCTGGAGTGTCTTATGCAACTGTTGTCTGAACTCAAAGACTGTGACCTGCCTGGAGACTTCTTCCTTGACCTGCTGCAGGTAAGGTGTACACACACACACACACACACACACACACACACACCTGTAAAACATGATTCAATACATACTCCCATTGTGTTTAGTTATGCTGAGACTGTGGCCATGTAGTGTGCGTCAGTCGCCGGTCCATCATTTGACTTGCTTCCCCTGCAGGAGATGGCCAGCTGGTCAGATGGAGACGAGGAAGATGAACCGGAGCTGGACCTGTCCACCATGACACTTGTGGAGGTGGAGCAGAGGCTGCTGGCTCCGTCGGCGAGGCGAGGCCAGAGACTCGCTTCGCTTCAGGTGTTGGCCGTGATGGTCGATTGTCTGCAGCACACTGTGCTGCTGAGGAAACCCTCGCAGGTCAGTGCAGAGATGTGCAGGAGGAGGAACAGAAATGCTAAATTGCAAAAAAAAAAAAAAAAAACAGGCTTTTTTTTGTAGCAGTAGTTGGGTTAAAATCACAAAATCGTTAAATTTCGACGCAACACATATTATCCCAATTGGGTTACAACAAGCTATGTATTCCTTTTAATAGCAACCTGCTCTGATAGCAACAGCTGAAAGCAATACCTAGTATGGGTGGGAATCTCTAGGCACCTCACGATTCGATTCAGAGGACTACGATTATAGAATGATTATCGATTCAACATTTTTCTACCTGTGATATATTTATTTCTCACTTTTTAAAACGCTGCATATTTGTAATGATTCATAATTACTTTTCCTTGGCGTTAAAGCTCCAGTTACCTGTGCAGGTTTAGCTCCAATAACTAAGCTGTACACCTTCAAATGTTAGAGCATTTTTCTGATGCCAAATAATGTCTTTCAATAATTTAAGTAATTACCATTGGAAGGCAAGTGTGTAACACACAACAAGCCTAATATCTACCCCTAGTCAGTGGCACGCAACCTATCAATGTACTCTGGCTGTGTGTGTGTGTGTGTGTGTGTGTGTGTGTGTGTGTGTGTGTGTGTGTGTGTGTGGAACTGCACCATACACTGTACAGGACGTCTGGCCTGGTTGTGACAGCCTCTGGGTCCTAAATTGATGTTGTGGGTTTGTTTTGTTAGAGGATTACATTTAATGACACTCTCCTGATGAAACTCTCCTCCAGCTTATTGCAGTTTCAAATCAGCCTGGGTTCCTCTGGGAGTTCTTTGCAATGGAAGCAGGCCACGTCGAGTGATGCCGCCACACCAAAAATAGCCTATTTCCTTTGTTTGTGTTGGGGGTGATAGGGAGTTAAGATTACAGAGGAGAAGTTGGCTGCCTGGCTGGCTGCTATTGCTGGACCAACAAACGTTCTCTTTCAGATTAAGAATCGTCTCTGATAAACTGGCTTCTCCTCATTGGAAGTATCATTTCTTATTTTTTTTAGATGTCTTAAAGAACTGAATGCTTTCTAGGAATTTCAAGAAAAGCTTTAAGAAAACATTTGTATACTTCCTATTCAATTCAGCCGTAGTTTTTGGCACTACATTTCATTATTATTAGTCCTTCTATGATCTCCACCTTGAGATTTAACTTTAAATATTGAACACATTTGAGGCCCTTAAATCTCTTGTCTGTCTATTATTTGTGTCCGTGATTCAGTTTTGTCTTTTCTCCAGGTGGTGGACTTCCTGATGTCCCTGCTTCAGAGAGCCTGTGTGGGTCTGGATCAGGCCCCCGGTCCAAATCTTGGAAACCCAGTGGAGAGTGAGACGCTGCGCATGGGGATGGCCGTCGTGGCTACTCTGCTGTCTGGACCCGAGGTACTCGGGGACTGAAAACTTCACACATCGACATGTAACTTATTAAACTACATCTACCTAGTACATATATCTATGATATATATACGGTATGTACTAGATATTGTATGCAGTTTAGAACACTGAGAACTGTCTAAGCTACAGCAACATGGCAGAAGTAATTTACTACATCAAAGTCACTGCCATTTAAAATAGAATAGTCCTAGGACTGATGCGCGACGTCACCGTCATAAGGAAGTGCCTCTGTCGTCTACACACACCCGTCCGTCCGTGTATGGCGGTGGGGTCGCTTAATTATCCTTAGCAGTTTTATTTCAGACTGCAGTCGAGAGCTCCACTACTCCTGGGCTTCAGGAATACGTAGGTCGTGTAGACGCTACCTCATAAACCTTGATCAATAAGATTGTCCATCAACTCTGACTGTGTTTTGAGCACCAAGCATCGTGATGTGAACACAGAGTCCTCCTCCTCTGCTCTCTGTGAAGATGTGGGCCCAACAGTCACCGACCCCCCCCCCCCCCCCCGCTGCTTTCGTCCATCTTATTTTTCAGCGACCCGGGCATCAGAGAGCCAGGAGCATGCTGGGTAGTGGAGTAGGCCTCAGGTCCTAGCTTGGTTAGCTTAGCTTCCATCTTGGCTCTCCTCCCTCTCCTCTCTGGGGCAGTTTGGTGGTGTTTGGTCCAACAGGTCTGGCTGGTTGGCCATTAGTGATAATCATGAAACAACTAAACAAATAAGGACAGAAATGTAGTGAAATATATGGGAGCTACCAGCCGCAGCATGTACATACGTTGCCATAGCATCTTAAGTGTCAAATATATGTTCTTCAAGGTTTCCTAAGCACACCCTGCTCTCTCCCAAACAACCTTTCCCCTTTTCGTATTGCAGCTTAGTATAGAGGACTACTCGTCTATGTCGAGACTGCTCCCACCGCTGGAGTCGCTGTCTCAGAAGCACTCCGATGTGGTCATCCAGGAGCTGGCATCTGACCTCAGAGCTGTCATTGCCACTCACGGTGCCTACCGGCCTGAAACCTCCACCGCTGTCGCTCCGCCCTCCAGAAACCCTAAACCGACAGTCAAGAACAACAGCGTGCCTTCGAGGAAAAACCAGAATATGCAAACCGACGCTGACGACTCACAGACTAGTCCTCAATCAGCCCTACCAGACGGTAATTCACCTAGCAACAGGCATCCGGCGTCCTTTGGAAGGTCTACAGCGGGAGAAAGCCCAAAAGGTGGAGGTGGGGCCTCTGGAACCAGTAACCTTCACATTCCTACCAAGCCCTTGTCTGATTGGCTGCTCGAGGCCTGTGACCCGGATGTGCCAACCAGAGCGTTCGCCCTGAGGGTCCTGACCCAGATGGTGCAAAAAGAAAACCCAGAGGCTGTCCAGGCCCAGGAAAAAGTCCTCATGGTGGGTTGCTTGGTTAAGTACTTAACATTTTCTTTTTTTTATATATATATATATATATATATATATATATATATATATATATATATATATATTCTTGTCTTTGTCTATTATGATGCTCTGAAAATACAATACAAGTTCTATTATTATTTTTCTGAGAAGTTGTCTTTTTACAAACGTGGCAAAGATGGTAAAGTAGAATATGACATTCAGATGATATTCTTGGTATTTATTTCTTCCCACTTCAGTTTATAAGTCATAAATCACAAGAAATGTAGAAGTTGAACGAGTATTAAAACTATGCTAACGTTGTGTAGGTTGTCAGTAATGCAACGTTTGGCCTTTTTTTTTTGTACTACATCATTACCATTGTAGTGTATTCTTCCCTTTCTGGGTATCAGGCAGAAACCTCTGTGCAGGACTGTGTTCCGTTATCTTAGGAGTATCTGAAGCAGCATGGCTAGTGGAATTAGCCCTAGGGCCTAGCTGGGTTAGCTTAACCCCTGTAGCTTAGCTCCTAGCTAACCCATGTACTGAGCGCTCGCTGACTTCTGGGGGATACCTTTTTGACTTCATATTGTGAGACGGGTCAAGATGCTTCCACACCGTCATCTTGTAGCCGTGTTGCCTGTTTAATCGGAAGCTGGGTCGCCTCAGCCAGCCATTAGACATGGTGCTATTGTTGCGCCGCACAGCGTGTGTGCATCAGGAGCGTGTAGGTAGCGGTATTATCTGCGTCTCCTGGGACATTCTGAGCAAACATGTATAATAAATGAGGCGATTGTGGAGCCAGAGTGGCTCTAGGGCCTTGTTAAGGTGGCATGGGCAAGAAAGGATAACTCATTTAGTATTCTCTGTGATCAGAAGCCCCCCCACCCCCTCCTGTGGGCACCTTAGATAACCTTCAACCCCCTGCTGTTCCAGCAGAGACCCCTTTATTGATTTTCATCTTCTTTTGTGCCATGGTTGGGTTGAGTTCTCCAGCGTTGTACAGGTTACCTTTCATATGTTGTATCCTCCCTCCTTATTACATTCTATTCTCCCAGGACCCCTTCAAGCACCTATGGATTGGTTGTGAATATTCCCTTTGGTAGTCGGTCGTATTGTATTTAATGTATGCTGTACAAATATTCATCCTCCTTTGTTCTCCTGGAACATTTTTGATGTTTCTCATACAGAATGGCCGAATGTTTACCGTATGAAGCTGCGGTCCAGTCTGTGTTTGTGATTTATCTGATTGGACGTCTTTTCCAGCTCTTCTTAGAAAACCTGGAGCACGAAGACTCGTTCGTCTACCTGTCGGCCATTCAAGGTAATATATGTTACGATTGATTTTAGATTTTCACCAATCCATCACACCGATGCTGTGAACTGTACAGCTGAAGCTGTCGGTAACCCCTGAAAGCGGATGGTCTGAGCATACATTGTCTGTAGGTCTGTCTGCGTTGGCTGATTCGTACCCCGAGAGGATTCTGGAAAGGCTCCTAAAAGACTTCCAGCGTGGACCCTCCCTCCCTACGTCCAACCAGGAGCACTCCCTCGAATTCCGCCTCAAAGTGGGAGAAGTTCTGATGAGGGCGAGTCGGGCCATGGGTGAGTGTCCTCTGTCGTGTCTTCACACTCACGTTTGTGTGACCAGATATCCACTTGGCTTGGGCCCACATCACGACCCCTAAGAGGACATGCACTAATGTGATAACATCGCTTTAGAGACCAAATTCATACATTTTGCTCCATGTTATGAAATCGACAGTACGGTAAATAATAAAAAATGACAATTAAGGCTACTAACTTGGTATTACAGTTGGGCGATGCTCTCCATAGTGGGGGGTTATAATTAAAATATATTTTAGAATAACATTTTAGGTGTTTTATTTTTGTATTTATTATTCTTTGTTTGTCCAATTCGTAAACCTGCTTACATTCAAGTATAGAATTGCACTTTAACAACGAATCTGAATGGCCATCTTCATGCACAATATTTTCTGTTTAACAAGTTGTTGTTTCTTTAAGGCATTGTTTTGAAATGGGGATGTCAGGAATAATCGGTTTCAGCCATAACCGCGGTTATGGAAGTCACAGTTTCAGAACTGTAAACATTGTAGAAGCTACGATATCTACGGTGTCCTGATTCCTACAGCTGTGAGAATGAGTCTCATGGTGCGTTCAAGCTCCACGCAGTAAAAAAAATGAGTACCGGACCAAAGTCATTCATAACGTTATCATGATGTGTTCAAATGCTAGAGAGAGAATTATGAGCTGTTTACAATACATCATTAAAGCTGCCAATGCAGAGATGTTATCAATAGAAATACAATCTTTTATTTCTTTATCACGCAAATAACCACTATAGATGACTTTGACAAAGGTTTTTGTTGATGATGATAATAAATATTCTAGTTCGTTAGCTGTAGGCTTATTAGAACAGGTGTGTGCGGGAGAGTAAACCCTTTTTGACTGCGGTGAAAGATAACTAATGAGCATGTAATAGAAATAGCTACTCCCACGTTGCATCTCTTTACAGTCTGCATTGAGGCAACGCTGCATTCATCAACATTTTCTGTTAACAATGGATCAAATGACTACAGGTGAGCTGAGAATAAGATAAAGTAGTGCCTCATTTTCACTGCAGGGTTCGACTTGACTCAAACTACTTTTTTGTACCGGCTGCTTTTCTCCGTTTGGTTTTCCACTGCAGATTGTACACCCTGAGTGTAGGCTGGTGATGATGCTCTGTGACCAATCAGCAGTCTGCAGTGTTTTAACTCCACCTTCCAATATCGGCTCAGCGCACTTGGAACCTTGACTGAGGTGATATCTTAAAAAAAAAAAAAAAAAAAAGATATCACCTTGCACTGCAGCTAGATTCTCGCAGTGTCACAAGAGAGAGAGAATCATGGAATCACATATTTCACGAAAATCTACCTTGTCAGGCTTCAAGTAGTGCGTTTGTGTCCAGCAAGTCAGTGTATGGACCAATCGGCATCCTGTGGAGGAGCTACAGGCAACTAAGGGCGGGGCTTAGGTGTGTGCAAGACGACACAGAGAGGTGACTGTTTGGTTTCTAATAAACAATGGCTGCTCCTAAAGAGTGTAGGTGATGCAATAGCATCAGTTGTATCAGAACAGCAGAATATTTCTTCATTGAAAGAACAAAGAATTTCACTGAAGACTTTTCTCCATTTAAAAACTTTTGCTCTTCTCCCGACTGGAGAGTTTGTTTTGAGTTTGATTGACGGATGTTTCGTCCAATAAAAAGCTTGTTCAGATTTATCTGACTGCTAATGACTATAACTATTAATAGATGATGCGTCATTAACAGGCGAATCGTAATCGTGTAACCGGTGAAGATTCACACCTGTAATGATAACATGTGCTTGTATATTTATGTATTCATATTTGTTTACATTATTATTATTATTATTATTATTATTATTATTATTATGCGTCTGCGGTGGACAGCTATCGGCATGGACCCACCACACTATACAAAAGCCACAGTGCGGACTTGTTTCCCATGCAGATTTCTGCTCATAAGAGACCCAGTGTATCAGAACCTTTCCCTGGTTGAAAACCCTGTTTTGTATTTTTATTTCCCCGGCTCTGGTTTTATCTGCCAGATTGCCATCGTACCGCTTCCCTGGGACAATCGGGGGGTTTATATCCTGGCTGAGAGATTGGATAGACCGTCACTTTGCTGCACAGACATCCAGAGAGCCTCTGTGTTTGTCTTGAACACCCCCCCCCCCCTTGCCTTTTGCCAGTCTGTCATTTGTAAATAAGAAGCTTTTCTTAATTGACTCGCCTGGTAGAGTGGTAGAGAAGCCCTTGTAGAGTCCTGTGAAAGCCCATAGTGTGCAGTGAGGAGCAGAAAATGTTCTCAAACAGAAGAACTCTGCACCAAATGATGAGACATAAAGTGTATTAAAACATAAACAGGAAGGGGATATATAGATGGAATACAGTTTAGGACATTTTGGAGCATCTGTGGGAGTGTTGCATCACTTTTTCCTCAGGTGTGTGTGTGTGTGTGTGTGTGTGTGTGTGTGTGTGTGTGTGTGTGTGTGTGTGTGTGTGTGTGTGTGTGTGTGTGTGTGTGTGTGTGTTTGCTGATATTCATGCAGATTCACATTAACCTAAACACAGTGATTCTCTCTTATTAGATCAGTTAAAGCCTTAACAGTCTATTGAGACATGCAAATGAAGGAAGCATAGCTGAGCTGGTGTGTGTGTGTGTGTGTGTGTGTGTGTGTGTGTGTGTGTGTGTGTGTGTGTGTGTGTGTGTGTGTGTGTGTGTGTGTGTGTGTGTGTGTGTGTGTGTGTGTGTGTGTGTGTGTTGTGCTTAGCATTCTAATAGCGTAACCTGGGACAAACTAAACAGACCAGGGTGTGTGTGTGCCTGTTGGCGTTTCTGGTTCAAGCAAACGTACAAACACACACATGGGTGAAGCGGGTCTCACTACTACTAGCCAGTCAGCTGTTTTCTCCCGTTGGAGGCCTCTGGCTGCTCCCTGCTGCCTGGCAGGAGCAGTTGTGTTCGGCTCTGTTCTTTGATACATAGGCAGACATACAGAGTCAAAACACACACACACACACACACACACACACACACACACACACACACACACACACACACACACACACACACACACACGTGCAGCTTGTTAAACTGAGTACGACTACATTCTGTAAACAACAATATTAGCCTTGTGTCAAGATGTCACTGGCTGGATCACACTTGAATTTATGCATGGTTTCCTGCAGTGCATTATATCGGGGGGGGTGGGGCAGCTGGTCTGAAATAAAGACGTGAACGCTAGAGAAGGACCCACTCAGTGATGCACTGGTGGTGATGGTCCCGACTATGGGAAAAGGTTCACCACTAGGCTAGCGCTTTGGTGGGGCTGTGTTAAGGCACAGCAGTGTTTTGAGCCGACATGCTGATGCCAAGCAGGTATGTCTATAATGTAACCATTATTTAGCTTGAGCATGCTAACATTTGCTACGTAGCATTAAATGCAACATGAAGATGATATGGCATTATTTTGACAAACCAATGAATCGGTTTAGTCATAAACCAATTCATACTAACCCTAACCCAAATTTCATTGCAATCCATTCATTAGTTGTTGAAATATGTTACTTAAAACCACAACTTTGAACCCACTGGTAGTCAGTACTGGTCAAAGGTAAAGTCTGGGATCATCAAAGTCAGTAAGCTTCATCCTTTGGGGACCATGGACGTTTGTGCAAAATCTCATGGCAATCCATCCCATAGAGGTGGAGATATTTCAGTCGGGATCAAAGTGCTGCAAGCACGGTCCAGCTCCTTCACAAAGAGTGGAGAGTGGCCACAACGTCCCCACAACGTCCCCACAACGTCTCCACAACGTCCCCACAACGTCTCCACAACGCCCCCACAATGTCGCCACAACGTCCCACAACGTCGCCACAACGTCCCACAACGTCGCCACAATATCACATATGCTATTTTGGTATTAAAGACTCGAGGCCTGACTACTTCCTGTTACATTTAATGGTAACTGTTTAAAAGAAGGTCTTGCGTTTCTGTTTTCTATGTACCAAGTTTATCTTTCTAATATTAATGTAGTTTCCATAGAAGATGCAGGCTGCTGTCGGCCAGAGATTGTACATCTTTATTCAACCTTAGAAATAGCGTCTATATTTTATTACTGGGAATGCATCTGTACGGACTGGGGAACTAACCTGTCCACTCTTCTCCTCCTCAAGGGGAACTGGCGGCTCACCTCGGCCGTCCTCTGATCGCCGTCTTCCTGCAAGGAACCAGGGACCCGGACCAAAGTGTCCGGGCCAGCAGTCTGTCCAACCTGGGGGAGCTCTGTCAGAGACTGGACTATAACCTGGGAACGCTGGCCCAGGAGGTGAGAGGGAGCGCACTGACATTAACACCTCGTTGGAGGAACTGGGGTTTTTTTCAGCAGTACACGGTAAAAAAAGTAGGGCTGTGTATTGGCAAGTATTTGGCCTTGTGATACGATGGGCGATACATTGCCTCTTCCCTGAGGCGTCGTGTTATGGGTTGACCCTCCAGGCATTCCTGACAAGAATGGAGGGAATTTCTTCATATTTGGCACAAAATGACCACCTGGACTCAAGAGTGAAATTATTAGATTTAGATTGTCAAACGTTGCTGTGACTTCACACGAGACACATATTTGGCCGTAACTCAAGACTCAAGTCCTGACATTTTGGACAGACATGACTGGTTCATGAAATCATACAACAGCAAAAATACTTTTATGCATATCAGATCAGTGGGATTTGCATTTATCATTTATCCCTGTAGCATCCAACGCCATTGCACATTTTTTTTGTTTGTGTGCAATCTGAGCCACGGTCTGCCGCAATTCTTTGCATGTTAGTTGAAAATAGATAATGTTTTTGATAATCGATACAATATCACAAATCGCGATACTCAAGTGTATCGATATTTTCTTACAGCCCGAGTAAAAAATAGCTGCAGGACATTATGGGAAATACTTTACCATCAAAATCATAGACCAGGACACGTCAAATACAGGTCCAGGCAATAGTTACGGCGCTAAATCAGTGCTCGAGGAAGCCCCGACAGTTTGAGACTTCACCTGCTTTACACTACATGAATGGTTAAATCCAAGATACTCTGTAAATTGAACAAAATAGTTAAAGAAATGATGGATGGATGGAAGATCTACAAATCTACAGAGCGCTGGAACGTTACGGTGACTAAAGTGTGATCCTTTGCAAAAGTATCTTTTTGGGTGGTTAAGTGGAGCCATGGTCTACACACACACACACTCACTCACTCACTCACTCACTCACTCACTCACTCACTCACTCACTCAGCCCACATTTACACGCGTGCATTCCGGCACACATAAAGATGCTGCCGTGTGTGTGTTCACTGAAGCCTGCTGCCATTAATAAGCAGCACTGTCAGCTGTAAGAACACCAACGCTTAGTCATGAACCTGCCCACTTCTTAGTGTGTGTGTGTGTGTGTGTGTGTGTGTGTGTGTGTGTGTGTGTGTGTGTGTGTGTGTGTGTGTGTGTGTGTGTGTGTGTGTGTGTGTGTGTGTGTGTGTGTGTGTGTGTGTGTGTGTGTGTGTGTGCGTGCGCGCGCGCGTGTGCGTGTCCGTCCCATGTTGGTCCGTCCAATACATCAATCGATCCAGTTTACTGTGTTCTGACCTCAGCGGTGGAGGCTTTCAGCTGATTGGGAGTATCCTAGTTAGACATGATCACTAACTGTATTTCAGCTTTTTGCCTATGTCCTCATGTTTATACCACTATAGATAACTGTGTGTGTGTGTGTGTGTGTGTGTGTGTGTGTGTGCAGCTCAGCTCCTGTCTGACTGCTCTGATAAAGACAGAGAAGGAGGCAGAGGTGAGGAGAGCTGCTGTCCACGTTATCACCCTGCTGCTCCGAGGCCTCGGCGACAAAACCACCCAGGTACACACACACACACACACACACACACACACACACACACACACACACACACACACACACACACACACACACACACACACACACGCGCGCTCGCGCAACTGAGTATGCATTGTACCCATCTAACCACAAACAGACATACATAATATATACACCGTGAACAAGTCATTCTGCACCTTTTTTAATGTTTTCATAATGACCTGACGTTGAGCTTGAAATGATCAGTCAGTAAATGTCTTCGTAAACACACTGACCACTGTCGGGCTCTAAGCGGGCTCAGTACCGCGGTGTGTTCTTGAGAGCGAGAGGCTGTTGTTACAGCGCTCTGACGGGTCCTGTAATCTAGCCCCAGTTTCCCTTCGGTCATCACTGGGGTAATAGACCAAATGTTAGCTTCTCACCAAGCGCAGGAAGGAGGCTCCCTCCAAACACCATGTGTGACCCTCTTTCTCACTTGTTTCACATTCCTCACGCCGTTCAGTGTGTGGTTACTGTTGCCGTCCCTGCTGGTAGTGTTGTTCTTAGATAGTCCGCCACGGCGGTCCTGGCTCTTCGGCCAGTGGAAACACACCTCTATGTGAGCCGCTGGCTGCAGCCTCAAGTGTGATGCGGCTCTTGAGCCACTGCCATTACTACAGTCGGCTGTCCAGCTGCTGTTCCCAGGCCAGGTCCTGTCATTACTGGAACGGCACCAGCTGTACACGGCTAATGATAGAGCGCAATGGGAACAGATGAGAGGGGCAGCCGGGAGCTCAAATGTTAGACCACGGGCCATCTAGCAGAGTGAGAACTTTCCCTGTGGACCGAGGTGCCTGTAAGCTCCGTTCGGTTTTGGATCAATACACCTTACCCTACACCTTAGGGGAATTCTAGTTGCAACTTAGGATCTTATTTTAGATCAGTTCTTCTAGTAATTACCAAACGGTAGCAACGAACTGTCCTTTCCAGTCTACGGACCAGTTTCAACCTCCGTCTCTCTCTTTCTCTCCCACCGCTCCTCCAGGTTCTCGGTGACGTTTTGTTGGACCTGTACCGAGCTCTAAAGTGGGCGGTGCGCTCAGACCCGGATGACGTCGCCGTGCTCCATGCCCAGCTGGCTCTGGAGGAGATCGATGACGTAATGAGGAGGTTCATCTTCCCGGAGCAGAAGCTGGAGAAGAAGATCGTTGTCCTGCCATAAGAGCTACGTTTTGTATTACAGTTTGGACTTCTAGAGGACTTTATTTTGAAATGCTCTGCTTGTAGGCAGCACTAGTTCTGCCTCCATGTGATGTGGATTTTATGGCTCTGGTCCTTTCAGAGCTACAAGCAAACACTACTGTAACAGCAGTATGCAGGAAGTACCCGTATACCATCATGTTCTACTGTACTACCAACAATCCACTTCCAAAATAAAGTTCTAAAAACACACTGTTCTCAACTTTTAGAGAGCATGCCGTTCAGCGGTGTTACAGATAATAGGGGTCCCCTCTCAGTACACTACACAGCATGTACATAACACAGTACTAGTAAATAGTGTCCCGTATCTCAAGAGCTTGCACTCACTTCCTTGGGTCCTCGGCGATGCACCACAGCAGCATGAAGTCAATCGGATGAACGGCTGTAGAGAAACTTGAAAGACAGACAGAGGCTCCTCCCATTTTACTTAGATAGTTCAATGGTGGACAGCAGTACATGGAATTATTACTTCTTTGGCACATTTTAACACGAACCTGCATTGGAGGCTGAACTACTCTGTCAAAAAAAAAAAGCCCAATAACGGTGCAGGAGGGTTAGAACAGAGTCAGGCTGTGTGAGACATTCCTTCTTTTGTTTCTCCCATTGGGCGACAGGCTAACAGTGTATGAGGCCCCCCCCCCAAGTCTGTGTGAACATACAGCAAACACAAGGAGCGTCAGCTTTGTTTGCGGCCCATGGATGTTTTCCCCCAACTCGGAGTCAAGGCATCACTGTCTGGTAGAGACACAAGCTTCAGTCATGGCCTCTCCACATCGTTAACTCTGGAGGTTATGATTTTTAACACTAACAATAAGACATGTTTACGTTGTTTCCATTTAATTCAAGCTTTTGACACTGGACAATAGCTACATACATATTACCCATCAATCATCATGGCATATCTGTATATGATCAAAATACCAAAGAAAATAAGAATTTCTTCATTTAATTGAACAGTTTTTTTTTTTTTTTAATAGTTAATTTATACAAGGATATCATTTTATCGCTCCCGACTATTTTACAAAACCATGAAAACCATGATGGGAATGGTTTCAACTTTTCGGGGGAATATATAACAATGGCATCAGCGATCAATCATTTTGAGTTTTAATGTGTTTATTCTTGGCATTCATTGTAATTTGAGCCTCCACAGATGGCGCTCAAACAAGGAAATGCGCCTTTATGCTCATTGTGCCGTTTGTTGCATTGTTCTCCGATACGCCAGAGGATACACAAACACGCGTACTTTGAAGAAGAAGAGGCGACGACTATAATCGGCAAAATGCCATAAAACGACCTCCACGATGCAGAGGAGGGATTGTAAGTACCTGTAAAGTCACATCTCATAGTCATGGACTATGTTGCCTTCGTACGAGCCCTGTAAAGAAAGAAGTCAAGTAAATGCATTATAAAGAAACAAAGGTTGAACTATTTCATTTGGCTGCGAAATATAAACTCAAATGTAGATTTTTAAGACCTCCTGTTTCTAAAATGTCTCAACAAATTGGCCTTCTTTGTAGAATCCCTAGACGTGTTTTTAGTGCTTTTAACCGTGAAGTTTGACACCGTTAGCTCTGTCAGCGCTGCTGCCTCTGGTCGCGCTGTTAGCACCGTTGCTATCCGCCTGCTCAGATTTATGTGTTCAGCGCCGTGTGCAGGCAGTCCTGGCTGTATGGATCGTAGCTGCTGAGTTAGTGGACCAGTAACACATCTCGTAAAATCGAAGAACCATACATATTTTCTAGATCTGAGCACAAAAAGGATTAATTGCAGATATCATTTGATACTTTGTACTATTTCTGCTTATTCCCAAAAGGTATAGATACCAAGCCCTATAGCTAACCACAATGTAAAGAAAAAGATGCGTCTCTGCAGAAGCATAATTCAAAGGCTGTAAAGTGACCTACAGTTAGCAGTTAAAACCATGAGAAGCCTAACACAGCAATGACTGTTTCTCACCATGTGTCACGGTCACAGAGCCAGGAAGGACGATGTAGAGCGTGAGAGATGCTGTACTTGTAGGGTGGTTGACTTGAACAATTTTAGCCTGTTTTTAAGTCATACGCATTCTGTGACGTAAATGAAATGCGTTGTGATGTACCAGATTCTCAGTGGCGTAGTGCAGTGTGTGTGTGCGTGCGTGTGTGTGTGTGCGCGTGTGTGTGTGTGTGGAACCTGCAGAACGTCAGCAGCTTAGCTTCAGAGCAGGAGAGGAGAGGGAGGGAGGGTAAATAAACAAGACCATAAAGGATGCTTTGAGAGGTGGAGAGTAGAAGGGCTTCGGTCAAACAGTCCCCAGGCTTGTTGGAGGCTGCTGGCTGCATTGCAGAGAGATAGGGAGCTAGCTGGGGTGTCCAGGGAGGGAAGGGGGGGGGGGGAGCAAGGAGAGGAGAAGGGGGTTATAGGAGACAGAGAGGGGAGCTGTGGAGGAGAAGCTCAGCAGCGTCGGGTCTGCCAGCCAGTCGGGACCGTGTGACAGAGGGGGAGAGGAGGAAACATGATTTAGGCTCTGATGCAAACAGGGGATGCAGAGACGAGTTAATACTGCAGCACGGGACAGAGGAAGAAGAGGGGGGGGGAGGAGAGGAGGAAACCTGGGGATGATTCGTTGCAGGGCGCAAAAGAGGAAATCAGACTTGAGGACGAGGCCAAGCTCGAGCTCCCCACTTTGGCCCGCGGTCTTCACCTTCACCATCACTTTGGCCCCATGCTGATTGGAAATCAGGAGCATGGATGGAGAGCACCAGAGGCAGAGACCGGACCGAATGCTGCCCCCAACCTGTGAGCTACAGACGTAAGACTATACCAGCATCAGCTGCTGGCTGAGCACCTCTGATCACATCTCAGCTGGGGGGCTTCATGCCCCAGGACAGTCCTGGGAGATAGAGGGAGGAGGTTGGGGGGAGGAGCAGGCAGCGGGGAGGCTGGCTCAGAAAAGTGGTGGAGGGGTAGAGGTTTCAGCTGCCTGCTGCTGTATTTTTGGATGCGGGATCTCCTGAATTAAGTGAGCAGGCTGGAATAAAGATGTAGTGTGAGCTGGTAGAAGGAGGGGTACAGAACAAGGAGAGTGCTGTGCTGAGGAGAGTAGAGGGCTGGACGTCCCGGCTCAACGGACGGACCGGGCGGACGGAGATCTGGGGGGGAGTCCTCAGGGGGAGACAAAGACAAGAGGGTCCACTGGATCAGGAAGGTAAGGGTTTTAAAACATGTTTTTGTCTTTATGATGTAAATTGCTGCTACAAGCACAGAAAGATAAGACACATCTGTTTCCTGGTGGTCCGCATTAATAAGGACTATTTATGCATTTAAACTTGGGTTATGTTAAATCAATAGTTGTTAAGGTTTTGGAAAAGAGAATGAATGAAAGTGTGTGAGATCAAACATGTTCAAGAGGGACATAAACTGAATGGAAGTTTTAGGAACGTTGAAATAAGCATCATTAGTCAGAAAAATCTGTACAAAGACTCGAGTGTGTTCTGGCTTGTGTGGCGCTTGCAATGTGAGGTAGAGAAAATATTTCTTCTGCTTGACACTGTGTGTGTGTGTGTGAGTAAACTAATTAACTTGAACAGGACTAAATAAATTCCAGAACTGCTGCTCTTTCTGCTTTAAAGGAGGAAGTTGTAAAATGACTCTGAAGGAATAGGTGTGTGTGTGGCGGTGTTGTACGTTATCACTGTGTGTGCGTGTGTGCGTGTGTGTGTGCGTGTGTGTGTGTGCGTGCGTGCGTGCTGCCTCCTGGCATGTACATGCGCTGCTTTTTCCCCTCTCTGGAGGCAGACGGTGACCGGTAGGAAACGGTTGACAGGAACGCCTCAGAGCGGCCGTTTGAAGGCTCCTGCCTTCTCCAAAGAAAACGCTGGCCTGTTTGATTTTCCATGGCATCACCGCCGTGCCGGACCTGCCCGGTCTGGTTGCTTTGTACACAAAGCCTGCTAGTATTTGACAGGCTACTTATGAGACCTTCAGGTGAAATAGATTAGATAGAAGCTACGCTCCGGTCAAAAAAGGTGGATTAGTTGATGGCTATCATAAGCTTAAAGCAAGACCATGTAACTTTTGAGGGAGGAAATAAGTTCATTCATAACCACTAAAAAAACAGCCTTGCTCATTTCAACACACTCAGGGATTTGCAGCTAAAGCCTCACCTGGTCTGTGTCTATTGTGGTGGCTACTGTTAGCAAAGTTTAGCTGACTTTACTGACTTTATTTTGTCAGGTCAAACTGTATCAGTTTGTTCTGCTTGTTCTCCCGTTACACTGCGTTCTAATGAGGCCACAGATTTCACAACGGTTCCTATGATATCCTTCGCAAAGGTACTTCTCCTTAATAAAAGGTTAATAAAATGCTTTGATTGCCAGGAGACATGCTCGTTCTTTCCTATTCACCTCGTTCTCAGTGTTTTGGGGCTCTAAGGTCATTTTTACAGTTTGGTTCTTCACTGCTTTCATTAACCTTGTTTCCAGCAGCAGCTGTTTTCATTAAAAAAAGGAGTGAAAAACCTACTGTACACTAGCTGCCCATCACCAAACAGGACTCACAGATAAGCCTCGTTTCCACCAAGTCGTCCGGTTCAGCTCAGTTTGTTTCACATTAGAGAAGTTAACTTGTTCACAAGTCATAATTTGGCTTTTTTATTTCTGACTGAAACCTGGCAACGGAATATGGAATGCATCCACTTAAATGAACTATGCCCTGTGGATTGTTCTTATATTGACAGACCATGGTGGAGGTCTCGCCGTGGTCTGGAAGAATCAGTTTTCCTGCCAATTGGGGAGCACAGAACATTATACTACTTTTGAACTACAGCTGACTTAAGTGGGTCGGCTAAAGTCGTTTTACTGTGTTTTCATTTACAGACCTTCGAGTCCAGCAGGTCAGTTCTTATCAGAGTTCACAGACTTTCTGACCTCTATTATCAAGCTAGATGAAGTGCTTCTGGTTGATGATTTTATTCTGCATATCAATGATGCCACAGATTGTACAGCCACTGAGTTTATTAATATTACTGAATATTACTTTAAATTTCAGGCAACATGTTTCTGACGCCACTCACAGGGGTGGTCACACCTTGGACCTTGTGTTCTCTCTGGGTCTAGATGTTGATAATACCCGTTGTGAGGACCTACTGATCAGTGATCATAAATGTATTTTCTTTGATCTTTCTGTAAAATACTGACCCCTTGTGTCTGAAACGAACACTCCACTCCTGCATTATAGAGTACAGCTGATCAGTTCTCAATGCACTTTTGCTGTGATATTAATACAAATCACAATGACGGTGAATTTTTAATACCTTAGTCTTATGAACATTGCACCTCATTGCTGGATAAAGTAGCACCTCTTCAGGAAAGGACCAGGGCTGCCTACAACACTTCTCCGTGGATGACAGACGCTGTCTGCAGCCTGAGACGGAAGTGTTGCAGGACAGAGCGGCTATGGAAAGCCACTGGGCTAGAAGTGCATTGCTCATATCTCAAAGACCTCAGAGTTTCTTTTAATGCTGTTGTAAAGGAAGCTAGAACTGCTTATTTTACCAACTTAATTTCTTCTTGAAAGAGAAATCCCAAGATTTTGTTTGACACAGTTAATAGAATTGTTTCACCGTCTGTCTCTACATTACCATGCTCTTCTGTTGACAACTTTTATTGATAAGGTAATAGCTATTGGGTCTGGTATTCAGCCTGGGATTTGTTCATCTACCTGTAGCTCCTCTCAATCTCTTACTGTTCTGGACTCTTTCCAGCCTTCAAGACCTGATGGACTTAATTAAGAAAACAAAGCCATCATCCTGCCCTCTGGATATTTTACCATCCTCTCCATTTCAGAAAGTTCTGCCAATTATTGGCCCTGCTGTATCATCTATTGTTAATTCCTCATTGTCTACATTTTAAGCATGCCACTATCCAGTCTATATTAAAGAAACCCAACTTAGATCCGGCTTTGCCCATGAACTATAGGCCTATATCAAAACTGCCCTTCCTTTCAAAAATCTTAGAGAAGGTGGTGGCCAACCAACTTACTGCTGCACTGGAGAGGCACAATATGTATCCCAAGTTCCAGTCTGGGTTTCGTAAACAACACTCTACTGAAACTGCTCTCCTGAGGGTTTTGAATTATATATTAATGTCTTCTGATGCTGGTGACTGCTCTGTGTTAGTACTTCTGGACCTCAGTTCTGCGTTCGACACTGTAGACCATAACATCTTGATTAAGAGGCTACATGATTGGGTGGGGATATCTGGCATAGCGTTAGACTGGTTTAGACTGGTTTAGACTGGTCTCTGTGGGTGATTTCGTATCCGTTACCTCTCCACTGTCTTGTGGCGTACCGCAGGGCTCGGTTCTGGGGCCTCTGTTATTTTCCCTTTATTTGTTACCTTTGGGACCAAATAAAAAATAATAATGTGTCCTATCATTTATATGCAGATGACATACAACTTCATCTGTCATTCAAACCCAGTGAGGCTTTCACATTAACTAGGCTCCTGGACTGTGTAAATGCTATTGGAGACTGGCCAGCAGACAACTGCTTACAACTTAACGGCACCAAGACGGAGGTTCTAGTTATTGCACCAGATGAAGTTGTCCCTACGATCAAGCAGAGTATTGTTCCACTCTCCTCTGCTGCCCACTATAACATGCGTAATCTAGGGGTAATAGTTGACCAATCAGTGTTGTTTGACCCCCATGTTAAGCAATTGTCCAGATCATGTTTCTTCCACCTAAGAAATATCAGTAAACTGAGATCTGTAGTATCAACAGCTGCATTTTATTAGGCTATAACTAATCAAAACTCTGGTTTAGTCCAATTTTCAGGACAAACGGGACAGGGTTCGGGGACAATTGCTCTTAATTCAAGACTGTCCCGAGGAGTCTGGTCACCCTACTTGCTCCACCAAACACTTTTTTTTTTTACAAAGAAAGTTCCCCTACCCCTCCCTGCTTCCTTTCCCCTCAGCTGGGTCAAAGTCCCTGTCCCGAGGCCAAAATCATCACTCCGTAACACCTCCCCACCTGGACTCCCAGGCCATTCATTCAGGGAGCATGGATGCAGGAAATCCCTCCCATGTGGCACTGCCAGAATACAACTGGGAATATCACCACTAATTTGGTGAAAATGATTTTTACTTGGAAATGTTGATTAGCTCTTTCATTTTTTTACCTACATCTAGTGTTCTTAATTTGGACATTTGGAATTATCTGCGTCCAGGATCATTTGTGAACTGATGACTTGGTGGCCCTGGACAGCTTTTCAAGTAAACATGGATCCTAATCGTGATCTGGATGTCCACTTGAACTACATGTACAGAGGCTAGAGAATGTGACCAGCATCACTACAGAATAACTCTAAAGCCAGCTTCAGGTTTTACAAACTACGAGTTTCAGATATGTCATTTTTTAATTCAAAATTGTGACCAGAGACATTAAATTCATAAGGTCAATATAAGGTCTGTTTAAGTAGTAACTTGATGCTAGATGTTGATGTTACTACTTTTCTTGGACAGTGAAAGGTGGTTGCAAATAACGTATGTATTTCCAGTTTTATTTTCATTGTGGTACATGTCAATCACCGGTAATATTTGAATATCATACATTTATCCCAGAAAACACCAAGTTGCTGCAGTCAGGATACTCGGGCAGATGTAAATGTAGGGTTAGTTGCCCCCCCACCTAACCAGCAGACGAATCCCAGCTCCCCAGCCGGCCAACAAGCCCCTCTGGTGACTGTGGCCCTCCAATCAAACAGTCCATGTTACTGTCTGTGGCCACGGGACGTTAACACCACGCAGCTTCGGCCTGCTGGTATAATCCACCATATCGAGTGGAAAAAAGGGTCACAGCTTTTAAATATTTTAAATTCAAATTGTTTAGTGTTATGACCTAGACAAACTATATTTTAAAAGCTGGGCAAATAAAAACAGATCATTTCATTCAACTGCAATTGTAATTTGGGTAAACTATTTTTTTTGGGATAAATGCACCATCGTTCCTGTACCTGAAATGTCTAAATGACTACCGCCCTGTGGCACTCACACCCATTGTGATGAAGTGCTTTGAGAATCTGGTTCTCCAGTCATTCTCCAGCCTATGCAAGATTTTAGAAATTTAGAGGTCCAAAAAATGAGGTTTTGAAGGAGGGTTAGGGTCAGCTTTTTTGTGTATGTGTTTTTTCTTTTGTAGAAAAATGGGACTGCAATTCTTTGTTGAGCAATGACAATAAATGAACCTCGTAACCTTGTAACCCTTTGTGACCTGGAAGGGATTACATTTGAACACGAACAGTCAAGAGTGCAGGAGAAGAAAGACAGAACAGAAAATGACAGAATTGAGATTTTAGAGGAATAGGGCTGTCAGTGGAAAGAACCTCTAAATGACAGTGATGACACATGAAAACAATGCTTGAGAAGGAGAATCTTTAGTATCTTTTCCAAAACCTCTATTTCCAAAATCCCCCTTTCGGTAACAAACTGGATATCACATAGAGTGTTTCTCCAGTGCCAGGATGTAAATCTATACATCCACTCAGAGAGGTGGATAAATGTGTCTGTGCCAGTGTGTCCCACAGAGCTGAATGTAATAGAAATATCTGTCTGTCTCTCCTGCGTTGGCCTGGCCAGGTGGGATGGGGGGTGGAAGGTAAGGGGGGCCAGGAGGTAATTTCATGAATGAAAAGACAGAATTGTTCCTCCGTTTCGACTGTTCCCAAGCACTGGCCAAACCCTGGCTGGCCTTTAATTAGAACTATTAACCCAGAGAGAGGGAAGAAGGGAGCGCCAGAGGGGCCAATGGGAGGAGGGGCAAGGGGAGAGGAAGGAGGAAGGAGGGAGGAAGATGAACGAGGGTAGAACAGATGGGCAGATGGTGGTCAACTGTAAGTTCTTCATTTAAAAACTTTGAATGTCCACCAAATCTGAGCCAGATACTCTTTGACAAGGTATATCCTTTGGAATAGTACTAATATTAATAACAGTAGTAGTAATGGTTCTAGTAGTGGTAGCAGTAATACAAATAATTTTTTCTAGTTGCAACAGTAGTAGTAACAGTAGCAAAAGTACTAGCTGTAGAAGTAGTAGTAGCAGTAGGCTACTGATGCAGCAGGAGTAATAGTAGTGGTGACACTTTAGAATACGGTATGCGACGTACAGTGTAATTCTTCCCAATTTACAGTGTAAGTTTGTTGAGTACCAGAGGTTTGGGGGAGATGTACTTAGTTACATATTGCACTTAATAGGCTGGGATTTTTTTTGGAGTACTTAGTGCTGCTAAATAAGCGAAGGGTACACTTGTGTGTTTTTTTGGAGGTCCAGGGAAAAGAGGTTAATACTGTAGGCCTATAAACTATATGTTAATACAGGAGACTTCAGGTTTATGTGGATTGACACTGAGAGTCCCCAATATCAAAACGATATTGATACTGATATTGATATGATACAAAAATCAAAAGGTCATGTCATGCCTTTCAAATTCAGCACGTATCTTCTAACTTATCTTTGGACAATTTCAACTTACATCCAAAACTGAGCAGACCAAATGTCAAAACCACAGCAATAGCTTTACAAAATATCTCTAGCTCCATCTCTGTACATTAGAATAGTTGTTAAACATACTTATATTACAAGTAAAATAAGTGCCATAGGTTGTTCAGTAGGTCGCATTGTACCTAACGATAATGGAAAAGATACCCATTAGTTAGAAAATTTCTACAGTATGAATTATTTTTAAGTTCCCAGATTGTTACCCTCTTATTTCTTATGTACACATCTTGTCCCCTTGTATCTAGCAGTGGTAAAATAGCAGCTAATAGCAGCAACCATAGTAGTAGTAGTTTTAGTAGTAGTACTAGTTTCAGCAATAGTAGTAGTTGTATTATTATTATTAGTAGTAGTAGTAATTACAGCATCAGTAGTAGTAGAAGTAGATATAGTAACATCAGTAGTTTTAGTAATTGTAGTAGTAGCGGTAGTAGTTGTAGTAATTACAGCAGTAGTAGTAGTTTTAGTAGTTTGGTTGTAGTATTAGTAGAGGTAGAAAAAGTAAGAGCAGCAGCTATAGTAGTAGCTTTAGTTGTAGTAATTACAGCAGCAGTGGTAGTAGTTTTAGTTGTTGTAGGAGTAGTAGAAGTAGAAATAGTAACGGAAGCAGCAATGATATCAAGAGTGGTACTAGTTGCAGCAGAAGTAATAGTAATAGCAACAACAACTAGTGTAGAAAAGGCTCTGGCAGCACGCTGGTTAACAAGCCAATTAATCATCAGTGCAACTCCAGCCCAGACAGGCTCCGGAAATCTCCATGCCATGAGGCAAACACTCACCTCAGTCGGTCACTGTGGAAGGACTTTAAGTGAACCTTACCTGTTGTGTGCGTAGATTGCTAAAAAAGTAAGTGTTTATTTCTTTAACAATAGAGTTATGCGGTTACATCAAAGTGACGTTACACCAGGTTTCGACTGATGGACAAGGATAAGTCCCTGCTGTGCAATGTTCGCCTTCCAGAGGCATGTTGCCCTACAAAACCCTCCAGATGAAGACATCCAACACAGTGACCAAACATGTTTCTATGTCGACAATTGTCTACAAAGCCTCCCAAGCCCAGAGGAAGCAAGAGCCATCCTAGATAATCTTAGAGCTTTATTGGAAACAGGAGGATTTGAAATTGGGCCAGCAATGTGGCAGACGTGATAAGCCACCTTCCCACTGAAGCCAGGTCCGGTAGTAGTGAGCACTTGGTGTTGCAGAGCAAGGATGAGACCCAAAGAGCTGATACTTTCAGTTCAGGGTTATGTCACCTACGAGTTACTTGCTCTATCTTTTGTGTTTTCCCCCCTTTTACTAATTAGGTACTGATCTCTCAACAGTACTAATACCCATTTTAGACCACACACACACATACACACATACATTCCAATCTTGCGTTGTGGCAAACAGATTGACAAGACAGGAAATAATTGTGCCTAAATTTCAGGCACGAATTTGTTTGAGTTTTTTAATGCTGAAATAAGGAATACCGAAAACCAGAGATTGTCTTTGAAATATTTATTTTCTGCACAGAAAAGGTTCAATCATCACAACAGAATGCGTAGAGTCTCAGTGAGGAAGAACCAAGAAAAAAAGTGAACGTACTTTCTTTATACACAATGAGCAAAGGTGGGGGCCGATGGCCAATGTTAAGACATTTTGGTCTCAGACTGATAGAAACAACAATGAAAAACAAACGGCCAGCCTTGGCGCTGGAACATTCTCATACAACACAGTTAGTTATCTTTGTGAACAGGCAAGAGAGAATTCTTCTTCTGCATAACAAAGACACGGTGAAGTTCAACAAAGTTCAGAGCAAAATTACTTATGCATGAATACGATATACTGAGTAGAAATATATACTAAGTAAGTCAAAATGTACCATTACAGTACCTGATACCTGAATCATTCAGTAAAGTCCTATAAACCCAAAACCAGTCTCCGTGTCCTGGCCATTTAAAGCCTTCAGCTCAACTGCTGTTGTAATACAACAATAGTGGAGGTCAATAGTGGGTTTAGTAGTAGTATTAGTATCAGCAATAGTTCTATAATTATTAGACAAGGCAAGTTTATTTGTATAGCACATTTCAACAACAAGGTAATTCAAAGTGCTTCACACAAAACCATTAAAGGCATCAAAAGTAGTAAACTGTAAATAACTGCTACACTGGACTTTGCATCTGGCATCATGTCTCCATGATGTCAATGGCTGATGCTGGTGCCTTTTAGCTGATGGTGGCCGGTAAAAGGTTTTGCAGAAAAAAAACAGGAAATGTTACATGGTCCAGAGGCCCCAATCTCTGTCTACATTCAATAACATGCTCATGTTCATCATGTGTGTGTCCAAACATGCATTTAAGTAGCAAATGTTGTGCAAAACTAAGTCCAATTGCTATAAATTAAACTATTTATCCTTGTGGAAGTCAATTCAAACACTTTACCCACTTTCAGATTTATTTTTCTCTTTCCCTGCCTTCTCCGCACACTTTCACCCTCTTTCTATAAAATAAACTTCTCATTTCTGCTCTCCTCCTACCTCACCTTCACTCCAATATATCCCTCAACCTGTCCCTGAACATGTGTCCTCTTACTTTCTGATCCTCACTTTGACATCTGTTGGGGTCCACACTACCCCACATTCTCCTCCACCTCCAGATGCCCTCTCGCTGCAGGAATGCGCTGAACATCGTGGTCACCACCCTTTTTGCTGCGGTGGTCCTCTTCACCATTCTGCTGGCCTATGTCACAGGTTAACTTGTGAATTTCAATGATATACACATTGACAAACATGTACATGAGAATCAAAACAAGTGATGGTCATGATGATGATGATGATGATAACAAGTGACGTTTTTTTGTTTTTTCTTAACTTCGTCTCTACTGTGTTTCTTCCTTATAAAGGCTACCAGTTCATCCACACTGAGCAGCACCACCTCTCCTTTGGCCTCTATGGTGCCTTCCTCTCCCTCCATCTCCTCCTCCAGAGCCTTTTCGCCTTCCTGGAGCATCGGCGGATGAGGAGCCCCTCACGGCCACAGCACCTCCGACGCTCCGTGGCTCTCTGCATTGCCGCCTACCAGGAGGACCCAGACTACCTGAGGAAGTGCCTGCGCAGTGTCCGCCGAATCTCCTTCCCTGGCCTGAAGGTTGTGCTGGTGGTGGATGGTAACCGGCCAGAGGACCGCTACATGATTGACATTTTTCAGGAGGTGATGGGCGGGGCTGATCAGGCTGGCAGTATGGTGTGGAAGGGAAACTACCACAGCGATGGGAGTGGAGGAGGAGGAGTCGGAGGTGGAGGGAGGAGCACAGTGCACATGGAGGAGGCAGCACGAGTGGCTCGGCTGGCCAGAGGCTGCCGCTACTCCTGTATCATGCAGGAGTGGGGAGGGAAAAGAGAGGTGATGTACACCGCCTTTAAAGCACTGGGGGACAGTGTGGATTATGTGCAGGTAAGGTCCACAGACACCGAAAGTAGTACGCATGTTTGAGGGACCACATCAAAAAACATTTTAGAAGTTTTAAAAAAGGTTTAGAGGGCCACTTGACTAATTTTACACATTCACAAGATCTGTTTCCTCACCATAAGGTATACTATACTTAGCCTGTGGCAACAGTTGAATAACGTCTTGTGTGTCTCAAGGAAATTTGTGAAATCTGAGAAAATAACCCTGATGATAACCAGGGTTATCTCGGCTTGGGCTTGAGACAGCCTGTGTTACGAAGTGTTTGTGTGGAGTAGGGATAATACAGTGTATTCCATTATTCTCAATTCCATTTTGAAACCAAAAAACAAGAGTAAAACAGGAAAGCACATTTACCTCAAAAATACAATCACTTGAATCTAAATTCAAAGAACTGTATTTATTCAAGTTTTTGCAAAAATATTACATTTGAACACATCATGATAACGTTAGAATTCCCCTTCGCCCAATACTCATTTTAACTGAATGGAGCATGAACGCAATATAATGTAAATCAATGGCACCTCCCATTAACCTTAGCTGTAAGCTCCATGCAGGACTGTGTGGCTGACCGGCTGCTAGCATCTAACGTTAGCTAGCTCTCGTCCTTTGTTGTTCACAATGGAGCAGAGAAAAAATAGGTTGCATCCCCTAGATGTTAAAATAAGCTACTGTTAGGTGGTGGACCCTCCTTCTTCTGCTGGGAAAACCCTACAAATAATACACTTAGATGCCGCATTGGCCACTTTATCCCGTTGCTGCGATACGTCAACGTTGCCGCCATATTGGAGCAGGCAGGACTGGCCTGTAAACAAATAGTGATGGCAAGGTGCCGTCTACATTTCGCAACCTATTTCAATGTGTCGTTTGAAAAATGTAAGGGTCTTATGATTCCAAAATGGTGACAAAATAAAACCTGAAAGAATGAAAGAACACCCACTCTTAAACTTTATCCCACTGCAAGACCTGCAATCAGTGCAGAAAGAAAGAATCAACACATTTCTCTGCTCATTGTTTTGATCAGATTCGACCATCTTAAAAAAAGCTTGTATTTTGTAACAGCTGAAAAGAAAATCTGTCCTTTTCCATTGCGTTGCATAGCTACAGCATTGAATAATTGGATTATTTTATCTTCCAGAAAGATATCTTCCAGATTTTGGCAGCAGGCCCAAAATTGACAACCAATTCAACTGTGAACATAGGGAGGGCTGAGCGTGTGTAGCAGTGGCCGACAATAATCACATTATATTGCCATCAATGGAAGACAATTTATATTCATCTGCACACTCTAACCAGATATAATTTAAGTCAGCTGTATTAATGGTGTTTTGGATATCTGTCCTGCTTCTTTATGGCTGGCCTGGCTATGTAAAGAAAGAAAAGAAAAGCTTGGATTACAACACACACAGAGGGAGAGTGACTTCATTCTCTGATCAGTTAGACATTAATCCAATATATTTTTACATTGCAAATAGTTGTTTGCTGCTATGTTGCTCTGGATATCGTATTGAGAACCACATTTTAATTCTAATCCTAAATTTAAACCAAACATTTCAAATCTTTGAACTCTATTTTAAACTTTTGTGTCTCACATGAAACCCATTGAACAAACAATAGCCACCCAAGTCAACTGAAAATTAACATCGGACTTATAGGTGCAAGATACGAGATTGGTAGCATTGATTGCCTCTCAATGGCTCTCAACATGGCGACGCCTCACAGTGCTAGTAGTGCTAACGTTACAAACTACGGCAAACTTGCTGACAGAGCTAACAATTTTTACCTGAGAGGGAACCGGAAGGGTGGGCGCAACGTTTTCCGCAATGACTAGTTGCTCGTGCCGGCCTTGTGGGTTGTAATCGCTATATGAGAGCAGCGAAGATCAGCGACCCTGGCCTAGCAAGCGGGGCATCCTCACGTGCACAAACATGCACTTTATGCACCTGCGACCAGCCAGGCCCGGCTATGGCAACCATGAACAAGATAAGTGGTTATGGATAATGGATGAATCTTTACATCGCAAATATGCGATGAGTTGTTGAACAACAAACTCATTCTTCATATCCAGCTGTTGCATGCCCTCTGTGCCCTTGCTGTGGCTCAATGGTCAGGTCCACAGCTGACCCAGTCCAGTGCAGTTAGAATGAACCAGCTGGGATCTGTCAGCAGCCTCTCATTTCTCTAATGGATTTCCCTCAGTGTTGCAACACATACAGCCTTAACTTGACCAATGAATCTGCCTGGCCAAAAAAAAAGTCGCCACAAAAAAAAAGGTCACACACTCTGATATTTCGTTGGACCGCCTTTAGCTTTGATTACGGCACGCATTCGCTGTGGCATTGTTTCGATAAGCTTCGCAATGTCACAAGATTTATTTCCATCCAGTGTTGCATTAATTTCTCACCAAGATCTTGTATTGATGATGGTAGAGTCTGACCGCCGCGCAAAGCCTTCTCCAGCACATCCCAAAGATTCTCAATGGGATTAAGGTCTGGACTCTGTGGTGGCCAATCCATGTGTGAAAATGATGTCTCATGCTCCCTGAACCACTCTTTCACAATTTGAGCCCGATGAATCCTGGCATTGTCATCTTGGAATATGCCCGTGCCATCAGGGAAGAAAAAATCCATTGATGGAATAACCTGGTCATTCAGTATATTCAGGTAGTCAGCTGACCTCATTCTTTGAGCACATACTGTTGCTGAACCTAGACCTGACCAACTGCAGCAACCCCAGATCATAGCACTGCCCCCACAGGCTTGTACAGTACGGCACTAGGCATGATGATCCAGGTGGCGACTTTTTTTTGGGCCAGGCAGTGTATATTTCTGAGTCTGTGACTCTATGCATTATTGTCACCCTGTGCTTGTTGTGTCCTTTTTCAGGTGTGTGACTCGGACACAGTTCTGGACCCAGCATGTACCATAGAAATGCTGAAGATCCTTGAGGAAGATCCAATGGTGGGAGGGGTCGGTGGAGACGTTCAGGTAAAATACAACACAATAATGAAGACCCAAGACTATAGATGTTTGGTTTGAAAGTCAACTTAAAAACTCTTGGGCCACCAAGGGAGTTGATTGCTCACTACTACATGTCACGAAAGTACATTTTCCTTTTCTTCCTTTGTTGATTTATGTTCCCTTTACTTTCCTGTCCTCCAGATCCTTAACAAGTACGACTCCTGGATCTCCTTCCTCAGCAGTGTACGCTACTGGATGGCCTTCAACATTGAGCGGGCCTGCCAGTCCTACTTTGGGTGCGTCCAGTGTATCAGTGGTCCTCTGGGGATGTATAGGAACTCTTTGCTCCAGCGCTTCCTGGAGCCGTGGTACCACCAGACCTTCCTAGGCTCCAAGTGCAGCTTCGGTGATGACCGCCACCTCACCAATCGGGTGCTCAGCTTCGGCTACAAGACAAAATTCACAGCGCGATCGCAGTGCCAGACTGAGACACCGACCCAGTATCTGCGGTGGCTCAACCAGCAGACTCGATGGAGCAAGTCTTATTTCCGTGAGTGGCTGTATAATGCCCTGTGGTTCCACAAACACAGCCTCTGGATGACCTATGAGTCCGTGGTCACTGGCTTCTTCCCTTTCTTCTTGGTTGCCACCGTCATCCATCTCTTCTACCGTGGAAGGCTGTGGAACATCCTGCTCTTCTTATTAACGGTCCAACTGGTTGGGATGGTGAAGGCCACCTACGCCTGTTTCCTGCGGGGCAGCCTGGTGATGATCTTCATGTCACTGTACTCTCTGCTCTACATGTCCAGCTTGCTCCCTGCCAAGATATTTGCCCTGCTCACCATCAACAAGGCTGGATGGGGCACTTCAGGCCGCAGGAAGATTGTGGTAAACTTCATTGGCGCTGTGCCTGTCACAGTGTGGGCTACGGTGCTGCTCGGTGGTGTGGCGTATACAATCTACTGTGAAACACAGGAGCCATTTAGTGAGACAGAGAAAGCCTTGTTAATAGCAGGGACAATACTTTACGCCTGCTACTGGCTCATTCTGCTGGTGCTCTACCTGGCAATCGTAGCCAAACGGTGTAACAAGAGGGAAGAGCAGTATCACCTGCCATATGCAGAGGCATAAACCTGCTTCCAGGGAGACTGGTAGGACATTCACACCAAGTTTCACTGCAGTGTGACTCTAGCAATGTCTCTGAACCTGTGAAATGCTAAAGTGATGAGCTGTGAATCACAAACACTTACATCTTCATCATTGGTGCTAAAAAGGTGTGAATGGTGCTAAGAAGGTCTGAAATCTGAGCTGCAGGAATCTAATCCAGTTGAGGGGAGACTCAGTGATGAGTAGATCCACCGAGCTCACCAATTTACATCACGATCAACGGTGCTTCACATTGAAACACAAACCAAACGAACTGATCCAGTGTTCACACACTAAGTAAGGACGTGCTCAGAAGAACATTAGTGTATGGGAACAGGTTAGCTGTAAACTGTGACAAATGGGTACAGTGCGGTGCTTTTAATGAACAGAAAGTAGAAAAAGGGACAAAATGAGACTTAGAGACATAGGTCTTAATTATTGGTTGGTCAGTTTTTCGTGTCCCTCATTTTGATAGAGATGAGATGGGGTCAAATGCGACGGACCTGAACTTCTATAATAAACAATAGATAAAATAGCAAGGTAATTCAAGCACCTCTATACCAGAAAAGAAGAGGGGACCGTAGATGCATTTAGTCATAAGAGTGTGTCTCAAAGGTGTTCAGACAGAACGCAAAGCAAATTTTAAAAGTGGTGCAATTGCAAGGGGTCAATTGAAAGAACTGACTGGGCATGATAGATGCAAATTTGCTCAATGTGGCACAAAATGCATCTGAGAAAGTTTGAAATGTTTAAACTTGAGTGTCATAAAGTGTAATATTTAGAATATTCCAACATGGAACTGAACTGAAGGTGATACTGTTTTTGTCAACGGAGGCCAGTGGCTACGAGAACATAGATAACTTTCACTTTCAGGTCTGATGGCAAGATAAGGTGGTCAAATTTTCTTATTGATTTTTTTTAAGGTGGGCCTTTCCTTTAGGTGGCTAAAATACATTTTGCTGCTGCCTCTGTCCACAGCAGTATATTACTTTACTGGGGGCGAGCCGACAGCCATTGACAATAGATAGACCTGGTACATTGACTACGGATAAGAACCCCATTTCAAAACACCCGAACCATCTCTTTTACTGTTTGTGAACAATAAACATAACTGTTTTTAAAGTTTTAGCAGGGAGATTTATGTGAAGATTCGGTTTGTGTTCTGTCTCAACACACCATAAAGCATAGATTAGTCTTAGTACAACTCACATGCCCATATAGACGTCTTTCAAAGAGTTGTTGGTCGCTGTAATCATCAAGTGGCCGTGAAGTAATATCTCTTCAAAGATTTACCTTTTCAAAACCTATACTGAGCAGCAAAAGAAATGCATTACATTACTTTTGTTACTGAGCCCAGCACCGTCAAACATGCCTCTTATCACCTCCAAATCCTTAACACCCATAGCTTGCATCTTATGTAAATGAAAGTGAGACAACTTCCCAACCTCAACTGTGCGGTTCTCACACCCTCCAACTTTATGTGTGCTGTTATACCTACCACTGACACTGAAAATGAAAAAACTGGAAGCCGCATTTCTCGTTCCCAGAAGTCACATTCCTCCTCTTCTTGTAGAGGCTTACCACCTCCCCCCCATCCACATACCCCAGCTGTGCCAAGGTCCCGGATACAGTCTATGGATCTCAACAGAACCATAGACGGTATAAAATATCAACTAGCAGCTAGTGACCTGGAACGTCATCCACCTGTGAAGCCCTCAATTATGCGTAACTTTAAGCCTTAATATAATTTTAAAGGGTTAGTTATATAAAAATGAATTCCCCGGACAGTCATGAACAAGAATATTAGCTACAGAGACCAAAACATTTTTTGTACTAGGCTTTAAACATGTCTATTTCTGCTGTAAACTTCTATGGGGAATGACTCACTTTTGAAGCCAGCCTCAAGTGGCCACTTGAAGAACTGCAGATTTTGGCAGTTCTTCACATTTGCGTCTTCACGTTTGCTTTATTTCTCAGCACAGAACACACAAAAACCAAACTGATATTAACAAACAGACAGCAAACAAGCTGACCCCTAAACGTCAAAGTAACAACAGAATTTCAAATTCTTACATTACTTGTTACTGTAACACGTTACTAACAAGCAGCTACCTACTACGGCCATATGTTAAGCAGTCTATGGTTACTAAGTAATGTCTTCTTGCCAGTGTGCAAAATATCCGATGGCAATTGGGGGGTCCCCGTACCTAGTGGTCCGGTTTAATGCTGAAGTCTTACACTTTCAATACGCAAGCTACAATATTGCATGCAAGCCAAGGCAACCAGCAAGGCTATAGACCCCTTTTCTGTTCGTAAATATGATGATGCATTTTGTGAAGAGAGCAAAGGTGGAGGCAGAATCATTTTCTGAACATGTTAATTAACACTGCGTAGCAAGCTTTGTTGGCTTTTTTCATAAAGGCTGAAGAAAATATACGTTTCTCTCCATATGTACGGTACCTCACTCTTTAACATTAACCAATGGTTATATTAGGCGACCCCTACAGACTGCTTCACCGTGGGGAGGTTCAGACGGGAGCTCCAGAGAGGATGACTGATCCATCTCTAGAGCTGGCTAGTTGGCTAGCTAGTTTTTTCAGGAACTCTAAGTGACGTGGTCTCCTAGCGTTGAGGATTGAGGCAGAGGGACAGTAGAAACAAACTTTTTGCAGTTTGAATAATGAATACCGATGCTTTTAGAAGTAAATTGCAAGTAACACAACATTCAAGGGTTCTCTGACTCCCCAAGACCGGCATAATGTTTTACTGATTCCTGCCCAACAACTGAATACGAGGCTTCAACAGATTGATGGTTGTTTCCACTGTGAGATCCCGCTTAGTGTGCAACAGCTAAGGGATGCTTAATCCCCCATTTACGTTAGGAAGGTATTGCTACACAACCAGTGTGGACAGGAGGAATGATTACAGTGACCTAAAACTCTTTCATCAGCATATGGGCCACACACTACTTGCAGATGGATGTAATGGTGTGGAAGTCTTCAGGGCGGAGACTGAGACAGTTTGTGGTTATTCCTCAGCTCTGGGACCAGACTTCATTTACTCTCATCAGCCATGAACAGCTGCAGCTGCATTTTTTGTGGAGCAGTATGATTTAAGATGAGCAGATAATCAAATGTTTCTAAAAATGTGACATTTGGGGGGGGGGGGGGGTTTGCTGTATTGGTGCAGTGTCAAACGTGTAACTTAATGATGTACATCGTGGTCTAATTCTCAGTTTAAGTCACCAGTTGGTCATAGTTTCATTCAGTGATTTTGTACGTGGTCACTTTTATATGTTGTAAAGGTGCCAAGTGATGTAACAGTATAGTTTACTACAGGAAACTATTCTCTTAACCTTTTATACAGTAGATGAAACCATTGTTTATTCATTCCATCAACAGCGTAAAGACTGAAGACCAAAGAGATTTCTTTTGAAGTGGTGGTTTTTCTTTCATATTTTAAACAGACAAATTTAGTTTCGAAGGTGTGTTTCAAAAAACTAAACAACTGGTCCTTTTGTCAGCATATCTGTGCCTCCACTGACAGATGTCTTTTTGCTGTAACATTTCTCTTTGTGCCATTTAGGTTATGTTCGTATTGATTGATTTTGGGTGGGCTGTATAAGTTCAAACACATAGACGGATAGTAAAAAGGAAATTGTGTTGTTTAAGCTGGATTTTCCTTTCTGACGGTCAACCAGCGATGCCAGAGGTCTTGTTTCCTGACCTCTGCTGCTTCCATCTCTGACCATCACAAGATACTGGAATTTTCCAAAGTCATTAAACATGCTTCCTATTTTGGACACAGTCCTCCCATTTATACCAAATAGAGAATGCCGCGTGATTTAAATGCCTACATTGACTATGCTATTTTGTTCACTGTTTGTATGCTCACTTTAAAAAAAAGAGATATATTTCACAGAAACTAACCGGACCAGAGCATCAATGTTTAAACATTAATACTAAGACATACTACCCTGCACCCAAACAGGTTGTAGTGATCAATCTTCTTTTGTTATCATTTTATTGGCTATAAAGTCTTAATTGGGATGAAGCAGCATTTGCTCAAATTGAATCAGTTGATTTGGCTTTGAATCGGCCTCTGGTGCTGAGAAGCTAGAGTGCAGCTTTAGTTTTAAGTGAGAGTCATGAATTCCTTTGCCATGTGTTTGATTTAACAGTGAGGAAACTGTCAGAAACTGGATAATAAATAGTTGATTTTAGCAGACAAATAATGCCGTTTTTCTTATATACCCATGGATGTAGTGGATGTATAAATCTTAAGAAAAACTACAGAAAGACAAGGCTTTTCAAGCGCAAAATAGTACTTTCACAGCAAACTGAAAAATATCCTTCCTTCCACAAACTGAAGCTTTCCCAATTTTAGTTTTTTTTTTTTTTGCATTTTGCCGTTATTCAGTAGTTACTGTAGAGATGCAGACAATAAATGCAGGGAGAGCACTGGAATGACATCCATCAATTATCTGGTATGTGTCTTAACCACCCGGCCACAACACGCACCAGTTAAACACTGTTAACATCATTGTAAGTCTGTCCTACTCTTACTTGTACGCAAAACAATCTGAGAAACACCTGGCTGGCTTTTCATGAACTTCGCTGTGAGTGTATTGGTCCCCAGAGGATGATTTCACATGCTGAGCTCCTGTAGGTTCATTGAGCACCACCATCCGGGCAAAGTTTCCACAGTTGGTCAATCACAAGGTACTAAATATTGAAAACTAGAGGCTGGATTTGAATGCAGCTTGCTGTAGATATCGGTAAATATTCATGGTCTCCTGAGGATTTATTTTTTGTAAGTGCCATCCTCAGGATAAAGTGTACATTTCCATTCACCTGTTTTTATGTTCATTTACTGTTTGTACATAAAAAACCTGAGTGAAGACACAAGAAAATGTATTTTTACGCCTGCCTGAGATTGAAATGTTGGTGTTTAAAAATAGAGAAGATGCAATAAAGGACCACAGTAACTTATTTTTCAAATATAGCTTGTCATGATACCTGCTTCTGTTTCTTGTAAGCAAAGCATTAATGTAATGCTGCAACTCTGAGGGTGTAATTTTACCAGACTTTAAAAAGTGTGCTTAAAATCTACAGTATATTGGCATACCTATTGTCATATATATCATATGACAGTGTGTAATGAACTTCCAGAGACGTCTAGATAGGCTTGAGTCGTATTTGCTAAAAGCACCATGTACGTTACACGTATCAACATGTATCACCATGAATCACCACTTACAACCACAAATCACTACTTATCACCATGCATCACCACAAATCACTACTTATTACCATGCATCACCACAAATCACTACTTATTACCATGTATCACCATGCATCACCACTTATAACCACAAATCACTACTTATTACCATGTATCACCACGTATCACCACCACCACTTATAACCACAAAACACTACTTATCACCACGTATCACTACTTATCACCACGTATCACCATGCATCACCACTTATAACCACAGATCACTACTTATAACCACAAATCACTACTTATAACCACAAAACACTACTTATCACCACGTATCACTACTTATCACCACGTATCACCATGCATCACCACTTATAACCACAGATCACTACTTATAACCACAAATCAATACTTATCACCATGTATCACCACGTATCACCATTTATCACCACTTATCACCATGTATCACCACAAATCACTACTTATCACCATGTATCACCACTTATAACCACAAATCACTACTTATCACCATGTATCACCACAAATCACTACTTATCATCATGTATCACCATCACCATTTATAACCACAAATCACTACTTATCACCATGTATCACCACTTATAACCACAAATCACTACTTATCACCATGTATCAACACTTATAACCACAAATCACTACGTATCAACATGTATCAACACTTATAACCACAAATCACTACGTATCAACATGTATCACCATGTATTACCACTTATAACCTCAAATCACTACTTATAACCACAAATCACTACTTATAACCACAAAACACTACTTATCACCACGTATCACTACTTATCACCACGTATCACCATGTATCACCACGTATCACCATTTATCACCACTTATAACCACAAACCACTACTTATAACCACAAACCACTACTTATCACCATGTATCATCACGTATCACCATGTATCACCACTTATCACCATGTATCACCACAAATCACTACTTATCACCATGTATCACCACTTATAACCACAAATCACTACTTATCACCATGTATCACCACAAATCACTACTTATCATCATGTATCACCACTTATAACCACAAATCACTACTTATCACCATGTATCACCACTTATAACCACAAATCACTACTTATCACCATGTATCAACACTTATAACCACAAATCACTACGTATCAACATGTATCACCATGTATTACCACTTATAACCTCAAATCACTACTTATAACCACAAATCACTACTTATCACCATGTATCACCACTTATAACCACAAATCACTACTTATCACCATGTATCAACACTTATAACCACAAATCACTACGTATCAACATGTATCACCATGTATTACCACTTATAACCTCAAATCACTACGTATCAACATGTATCACCATGTATTACCACTTATAACCTCAAATCACTATTATTACCATGTATCATCCACAAGTCACCACGAATCACCATGTTTCACTATGTATCACCACCTATCATGCCCACATTCATGAACGTGGTCTTATTTGATCGGAATGAGGACTTCTTTACAGGACCTCTTGATAAAAAGCTACTATTATTTCATTCCAATCCAGTATGGAGAGTAAATAGAGATAAAGAGCTGTTTTACTGAAGTTATGTGAGTAATATCAGTCACTGATGGAAATCAGTGAGCTTTGACATCATGGTTCTTGGTAGAACTTTAAAAACATGCTGCCAGAATGCCTGTTTGTTTATAGTGGGAGGTGTCCGAGTGCTGAGGATGAATGAATTGGTCCCTTCAGTCACCACGTACTAACAGGATGGCATTTAACTTCAGGGTAACACCGCAGCATAGGAACCGCCTTCATCAAACACACACACACACACACACATACACACACACACACACACACACACACACACACACACACACACAGTAAATATTCTGGCAACATGTCAAATGCTGTATGCTAGAAGACTGAGACAAATATTTTGAATGTTTGTCAGCAAACTGAACCCACAGCTGTTCAATTGGGGGTTAAATTTCTTGCCCAAGGACACATCAACAGGGACTAGAGGAGCTGGGGATCGAACCGCCGATCTTCTGATGGAAGGACGACCGGCTCTACCTCTGAGCCTTGGTTCTGTCTCAACACACTCACGGTATTCATGAGTGGCCTACTTCTGTGACATACTGCCAGTAACTGCCACAGTGTTAAGCAGTCAGACATTCTAAGAATGGTTTCTGTCTGTATAAATCCTTGATAAAGGAATATATTTATCTTGACAGTGTCAGATATGCAATCTTATTATGATTCTATTCTTAAACATGTCTGCTTATTGTCGGTCCTCAAACCAGCTTATAGGAGCACTGCCACCAACACAGCACAGTAGAACAGGGTGAATTGTGGGATACGCTAAACCTCTAAAATACTGCTTCAACGCAGTATTAACAAAAAGTGAACGTCCAGGGGTTTTAAGTGTATTATGTGGTAATAGTTCCCTAACTTGGGACGCACCTGTCTACTACCTGCCACCAATTGATTATACATACAAAATACATTCAATTATGAACAATGCCTTCTGGGAAATAGGAAATGGTACCAGTAGGAATTATTATCAGTTTACATTGCGGACATTTGCTCAGAGTTCATCTGAAAGGATAACATTGCCATCTGGTGGGAATGTTGCCTGTGGGTAGCCCTTGTTTGGATACTGATGGCTTGAAGTTGCTGATCTCAAACATTCTTTATTCTTCAGAACACGTCTTTGAAACAGCTTTTAGCCTCTGATGGGTCTTTAACTTTTTTTCTACAGATCTCAGGAAAACAACACAACATTCATTCACAGCCTCATTAAAGTCTCTCCAGTAATCGGTTCAGGGCAAAGTTTGGCGGTAATGATCAATAAGAGGTGTTGTATTGACCAACTGTACAACAAACGTCTCAAACTGCATATCAGAGAGAACTCCAGCTGGAGTACACTCAGTGTCCAGCAGGTGGGATGGATCAGTTCGTCCGAGCCGGCGATGGAACGTCGTATCGCTACACCTTCTTGGGTACGTTAGTGATGATGGGTTTGGGGCGCGTCTTAAAGATCAGCTTCCGTTTGATGAGGGCCGACACGGTGTAGGAGGTGGAGGCGGGCCCTTGCTGGTTCCTTTCCATAGCTACCCGTGTGACATCCTCGCCGCTATCGTCGTGGTCGTGGCTGCCCAGGCCACCCTGCAACTGGCTGGAATGCTTGGTGAGGACGGCGAAGGGTTTCTCCAGTTTGAGCTGCTTGCCGTAGAGAATATGATGGCCTACAATAAGCACTGGCGTCCCCTGGTGGAGGGGAGAGACAGACAGCTGAGTGAAACGAGAGGACGGACGGGGAAAGAGACACGGACGTCTGCTGCATTTAGAGCTAAAAGCAACACGAGTGGAACCGTTCTCCTACAAAATGTGTCTGATTCGGACGGTCGTGGAAGATTAATGGTTGCAGAACAAGGTTTTCGACACTCAATAATCTATTAATTAATGATCAGCGGCTCTACCAAACCTCTGCAGAATCTATACACTTACCGGTGCCATGAGGTGGTAAAACATACATGTACATGTGCGTACATGTTGAGCCTTATGGACAAGAGTTGGCAATCAAAGAAAGGTCTACAAGTCGAGCGAAAACTAATTATTTTCATTATCCATAGGTCTGTTGATTATTTTCCTGATTAATAAAATGGCAGAAAATAGTGAAAACTGTCCATAAAAATATTGTAGAGCCTAAGGTGAAGTTTTCAAATTGTTTTGTCGAATCAACCTAAAGATTTTTCATTTTGCTTTTCACATAACTGCAGTAAATAGTCACAATTGAGGAACTGGAACCAGAGTGTTCAACAAAAGACAAATCAATTTGAGTAATTGTTTCAGCTCCAGTTACTTTTTTATGGCTCATCTCAAAATATAGAGTAAAGACACAAAGGAATAAAAAAAGCTCTGTCAGCACCGGTTTTTTCGTTAGCTTCGTTTGTGCTATTAGCATTGTTAGCCTCTCCGTGTTCAGAGCCGTGTTCAGGAAGTCCATCCTGCTGTGAGTCAATCACACAACGCAGGTATGGTTTGACCGAAGACGTTTGGATACCCTTGGTATGCTCCAGAGAATACATATTGACAACCTGCTCTTGGGCAGGTATAATCTAGAATCATTTAGTGGAAACATAATACAGAAAACAGTCCATTAATTGAATATTTTGATCGATTAAGCAAAATGCCAACACTTCTCTGGTTCCAGCTTATCTATTGCTGATGTTCTTCCTCTTCTATGATAGTGTTAGTTTAATATCTTGTTGTTTGGTTGAATGAAATCTGAGCTCAAGCGTGAGCATTTTATTGTTTCCTGTAATTTTATACAACCGAACGATTAATCAATAAATTGAGAAATGAATTACCTTGAAAATCGATTATGAAAATAGTTTGTTACTTGCAGCCCAAAACAAATACAACAGAAAACATGGTTCTAGAAAAAAAAATGACGAATGGCAATGTTCCCGTGTGCAATAATGAATTTCAGATATGAGAAGATAAACCTGGCAATATGATGCCAGGATCTCCTCTTAGTGCAACTAAGGCAACTTTTCACCCCACAATCAAACAACTTCTTTGCTTCCTCATCGTCTGTAAAACAGAGTAAACAGACCAACGCACATGGAGCGTTGACGGGTTCCGGTTCTGACTTCAACAGCAAAATTTAAATATCACTAAAGCAGGAAATATTAAAAAATGCATTTATTTTGGGGTGCGCATATTTATTTATTTTTTACTTGAAAAGCACCAGCGTGCGCCTCAGTCTGGCGTTTACCTCTTTGGTGTAGACCAGGTCTCCCATTACGTTTGCTGCCAGACCAGAGTTGTGTCTGGAGACCATTTCTCCCTGCAGCTCCACCATCAGCCATTCAGGAGGACTGCTGCCGTCCACACTGCCCCTGCAGAGTGATGCACACCAACATCAGCTGAACATACCTGCAAAGCATTCATCTCGAAAAGAACATCGTATCGCAATGTCAAAACTGCTCCATTACCCCCCTGAGCTCTATAGGAAGAGCAGCACACTGCCCTCAAACATGAGCTCCATTAGTGTGTTACTATTGGTGACATCAGACGCAACAGAACTAAATCACTATATCAGCTACTTTTCACTTAAGTGTTTGTCCTCTTATGCAGCAACATTTCCACCTCATAACTTTAGAAAAAAAATGTTATGTTGTTGGTTTTTTTTGTTGCATTATATCAGAATAGTGACACGTCAGTCAGAGAAACAGTCAGAAAAACACATTGGCCAATCTCTGGCCCTTAAATAATAATCTACAGTAATTATATATATATATATATATATATATATATATATATATATGTCAAAAAATAAAAAGGTCAGTAAAGTATTTTTTTATGTATATGCATTATTTGTTCATGTGATCATTTATATCTTAAGCCATTTGTAATACAAAACCTAAGGAGTGATGATAATCCGTGTTATCACTATATCTGATTCATATATATATATATATATATATATATATATATATATATATATATATATACACACATACATATATATATATACATATATACATACACATATATATATATATATATATACACATACATACATACATACATACATACATACATACATATATATATATATATATATATATATATATATATATATATATATATATATATATATATATATATATATATATATATATATCTCACTGTTCCCTTCAAACCTCGGTACCGACAGTGCGGACGTCCTCCAGACATTACATAGAGAAAGTAATGTCCGTGTGTAAATATAATATAATATAATATAATTTAAATACATACACATATCTCACCTTATGACTATTTGAACCATCGTCCTGTCGTGTAACATTAACCAGAACCGATCCCCGTACAGCTGTTGTGGTGTCTCTAACCAGCACCGCTCACTCCGTGTTTATACTCCGGCAGTATTTCCCGCGCAGTGCGAACTGTCCGTGTGATGACGTGTTTCCGTTTCTCCCCGCCCGTTTGGGTGATGCACTACCGGTTCAAAGGCTCTCAACGTGGCCGCTGATGTTTTCCAGCGTGTGTGTTAATGAAGAGCGGAGACAGTTTAGTGAGCCAGCGGTGAACCACGCGTCGTGGTCTCCATGAGTCCCGGTGAAGTCAAAGAGTCGCTCGTTGTCCTCCGGTGTGTCTGACGAACAGCGCGTTTAACGGACGTGTTCCGCTGCCGTCGGACCCGCTTTAATCCGCCTCCTGTTTGTGTTGTTCTCAGTAGTCGCAATGGGTGAGTTCAAGGTGCACCGGGTTCGGTTCTTCGACTACATGCCCACCGCTATCCGAGCCATGGCGTTTAACAGCCGCACGGAGCGGCTCGCCGTGGCCCGGACTGACGGAGCTCTGGAGATCTTCAACTTCGCTGACAACTACTTCCAAGAAAAGGTAGAAGAAGCCCACACACCCTCCACACGTGTGGAGCACGAACTCTGTATTAACAACCGAGTCCACTGAAGGGATGAAGCTCCATGTGTTTGGTGTCTTCAGCGTCTTTGGTTGACCACAGCTTTTTGTAATGAAAGTCTGAAGAATGCTAAATATTCAAACATAAACTAGTTAACCGCTGTAGTATGTCAATGTCTGCTGTATTAAATACTAGTGGACTGTACTTGTAGTGTCTTGGACAAGGACACATCGACAAGGGGATCGAACCGCAGATCCTCTAATTGAAGGAAGACCCTGCTCTAGATCAGAGAGGTCTTGCTGCTCTAGATCAGAGAGGTCTTGCTGCTCTAGATCAGAGAGGTTGCGCTGCTCTAGATCAGAGAGGTTGCGCTGCTCTAGATCAGAGAGGTCTCGCTGCTCTGAATCAGAGCGGTCTGCTCTAGATCAGTGCGGTCTCGCTGCTCTAGATCAGTGCGGTCTCGCTGCTCTAGATCAGTGCGGTCTCGCTGCTCTAGATCAGAGAGGCCGGCTGCTCTGGATCAGCGAGGCCGGCTGCTCTGGATCAGCGAGGCCGGCTGCTCTGGATCAGCGAGGCCGGCCTGCTCTAGATCAGAGAGGTCGGCCTGCTCTAGATCAGAGAGGTCAGCCTGTTCTAGATCAGAGATGGCTGCTGCTCTAGATCAGAGAGGGCTGCTGCTCTAGATCAGAGAGGTTGTCTGCTCTAGATCAGAGAGGTCTGCCTGCTCTAGATCAGAGAGGTCTCCTCAGACACATGTGTAGAGGGTAACCTCCAGATGTGTTTTTGTTTCTGATGCACAGGTCATCCCAGGACAGGACGGCGGGGCTGTGGAGGCTCTGTGTTGGGTGGGCCGACGTCTGTTCAGTGCCGGATTGAACGGAGAGATCACAGAGTATGACCTGGAGAACCTGAGGCCCAGGTACACGGTGGAGGCCTATGGAGGACCGATCTGGACCATCAGTGGCAACGGCAAGGGAACACTGCTAGCGGTCAGTCAAGACCTTGTGGATATTCCATTTATTCTATATTCGACGCTCACATTCTTCCGCCCAGGCTAATGTTTGGATTTGAAGCCTTCAGCTTTTGATTATTCTTTTGATGGATGTTTTATTGTCAGGTCGGTTGTGAGGACGGGACAGTGAAGATGTTTGAAATACTGGAGGAGAGGATTCAGTTTCAGAGAAACCTTGACAGGCAAAAAGGTAAGAGAAGGAGCTGGTTCAGAGGTATTTCTGCTTTTCAACTGCAGCTCTATTCAATAATTCATATTCATGCATGTGCTTACCTTAATTAATACACGCCTGTGTTCAGATTTACTGTTATTATTTGAGCTCCTGGGTGTGACCAGTGTCCGAAATGTGGAAAAGACATTTTTGATCTAGAAACTATAAAAACAGATTTGTTGATGCTCGGGAGTGTATCCCGGCCAATAGGGAACCGGACCAGAACTATAATGCAACAATGTATTGTTTTCCCCCTTGATTCGGAAAACAAATGAACCCAGCTCCAGGTGTGAAGACCCCCTTGGTGACATTCAGAGTTTGATTTTGTCTGATGTGGTCCTCTAGGTCGCATCATATCTCTCTCCTGGCATCCCTCTGGTACACTGATCGCTGCCGGCATGATGGACATGATCAGAATCTTTGATGCTGTGACGGGTAAGTAGATACAACCTGATCCTGATCTACTGGCACATTAGAAGATGAGTTTTGGGAACGTTGACTCTAAAATATCCCCCAATGACATGATTGTAAACTTGTATTAATGTTGGTTTGCTTTTTGCGGACTTCAGGCCGCGCCACACACAGGCTGCTGGTGGATAGAAGTGTCGGAGCATCCAAGAGCAAAGAGGTGGTGGTTTGGCGCGTAGCCTTCCTGTCCGACCACACCATCATCAGCAGTGACTCGGCGGGAAAGGTCCAGATCTGGGATGGACTCACAGGAACTCTGGTCAGAACTCACCTGGTCACCAAGTGGGACGTCCTGGCTCTGTCTGTTTCGCAGGTATTGGGACACATTACACGACCTTTTGGCCCGAGGGCAGTTTTAGGTGCACGTCCACTGAGAACCAGTGATGTCAAAACTTCCTGAATGTTTAACAGGACGAGAGCAGCGTGGTGGCCGGGACGTCGGAGGGCACGGTCGTCCAGTTTCAGTTAATCTCCTCTACTGTGGACCGGCAGGATAAAGATTGGGTCCGAACCAGGACCTTTAAAAACCACTCTCATGACGTGAGGGCGGTCGTCCATACCGAAACCGCTGTGGTGTCAGGAGGTCAGTGTCATGTGTGTGTGTGTGTGTGTGTGTGTGTGTGTGTGTGTGTGTGTGTGTGTGTGTGTGTGTGTGTGTGTGTGTGTGTGTGTGTGTGTGTGTGTGTGTGTGTGTGTGTGTGTGTGTGTGTGTGTGTGTGTGTGTGTGTGTGTCCAAAAAAATACAGCCCTCTGTACTGTGAAAATACTGTGTACTGGTCGTGAAATAGTCATTACTGAAGGTAGGAGTGCGTTTGTGTATGTATGTATGTATATATATATATTATGCATTATGCATTATGCTGTGGTCACATTATACATTGAGAACACACCCCTCCATATGATTTTTTATATTTCAGTATAAATTGAGACACCCTGTATGTTTTTAAGAGATGTCCTAAACACTGGAATACGGTCTTAAAAAAAAAAGTTTTATTCCATTTTGAATATGAATTTGATGATTTGTAATCGTGTCAGGTATGGACACCCAGCTGGTAGTGCGCCCCCTGTTGGACAAGGTGGAGAAGAACACCCAGGAGTCATCGATGCGCAAAATTGCTTTCCCACATGTGAGTACAAACAAAAACAAAACCTCTCAAATGTGTTGTGATCAATTCAATATTGACATTAGCATTGAGCATATGATGATATGATTGAATGCATGCTGGGAGCTCGCGCTGCGGTGCGGGCACAAAGCTGAAGAGAGCCCCGGTGTCGCTCATGACTGGTCCCCGTGGCGACTCGCTTACCTCTCTGCCTGTCGTCCGTGTAGAGAAGCCTGGTTTGCTGCGCGAAGAAAGCGGGACTGCTGCTCTTCCAGTTCCCCGATCATTTAGAGCTGTGGAGACTCGGGGAGAGCGATGGACACGGTGAGTAACGCGCACACGCACACACACACACACACACACACACACACACACACATCCATAGTAATGAGAGAACGGTGATGGGTGACAGTGGAATTTTAAAGGAGATCTCACAAAAAGCAAAAGCGATATTGAGCGACTGTCTTGATGTGAACGGTTGTCTGTCTGTCTGTCTGTCTGTCAACAGGGAAGCCTGGAGACAGTCTTCCCGTGAAGAGAAAACCAGAGAAGCTGATCCAGCTGAAGAGGAAGGTGTGTGCTGATCTTTGCTTTACGTTCCCGAAGTTCTGCTCCACCACCAGTGTTTAGTCAGGCCCGTATTTTCAGCAGTGCATACATGTACCAGATGTCTCAAGTATGTTCACGTGGTGGTGAAGGCCATTATTGATGGTTTTGTGGTTAACGCTGCTCTTAGTCAACAGTAAAACTCATTTGTGAAGGCACATTGATGCAAACTTGTTTGTATGAATCCAAAAATGGCAAACTTACCGTGTTTACTCTGTTTTCAGTCGAGAGCACGAGACAAACTAATCTACTTTCTTACATTATTGATGCATTATTGATGCATGACTGTGCGTGCTGTTTTCTGCAGGGAGAAGATCATATCTGCTGCAGTGCTTTGTCTCCATGCGGAGGCTGGCTGGCGTACTCTACTGTCACCAGTTTCCGTCTTTACCGATTACAGAACAACAGCATCAGCGTCGCCAAGGTGGGCTCCTCAACACTGACTCCCTTATCGTACTCTCTGGATCAACGCAGTGCTATGTATAGGAGATCTCAAGTAAACCTCATTCCAGCTCTCTTCAGAGCCTGAGCTACATGTAAAGTTCTGTCCACATTCCACGTGCGATTGTTGCTGTGTGTAGGTTACGAGGACCATGATGAAGCTCACTCTTCTTCGTGGCCTTCCTCTAGGTGTCCAAACTACCTAAGGACCTTCGCTCGGCCCACCAGCTGTGCTTCTCCGCCGACTCCTCCAAACTCTTCGCTTCCTCCAGCAATTCCTCAGTCGTCGTCGTTGCCCTCAACCAGCCGGAGTGCAAATACCTTCGTACCCTAAAACCCAAGTCAGGTGAGCCCCGAGTCCGGTCTGTAATCTCGTAGAGTCATGTATGAGCAAGTTCACGGCATTGTATGCTACTTCCACTGTTTACCTTCGTAGTCGTGCATTAAATCCACTTTGAGCTAATCGTGTGTACAGTCACTTTATTGTGCTCAGATGTTTCTGGTTGTACATAAGTCCTATTCTTATCTCTGAAAACACCTTCAGGGAATTTCTTATCTCTGAAAACACCTTCAGGGAATTTCTTCATATCTCTGAAAACACCCTCAGGGAATTTCTTTACATTTTGCACAAATGTCCCGTTGGACTCGATGATGAACAGACTACAATTTGGTGGTCACAGGTCACATTTTTTTGGCCATGACTCATTAGGGGTGGACAGTATACCGATTTCATCTCCAGCATTGTCATAGATTTTGATCGATCTATCTATACATCTATCTAGATATACATCGATCTAGCTCGAGATCTAGCTCTAGGTGCACGTCGAGATCTAGCTCTAGGTGCACGTCGAGATCTAGACACACATCTATATCTAGATGTAGCGCGCACACACACACACACACACACACACACACACACACACACACACACACACACACACACACACACACACACACACACACACACACACACACACACACACACACACTTCTGTATGGAGAAACTCGTTGCATGCGTTGCTCAGGTGTGATTTTGGCCCATTCTTCCACACAAACAGTCTTCACATCTTGAAGGTTCCGTGTTCCTCTTCTATGAACTCTGATCTTTAGTTCTTTCATAGATTTTCTGTTGGATTCCAGTCAGCTGATTGGCTGGGCCGTGGTAGCAGCTTTATTTTCTTTCTCTGAAGCCAGTTGAGTTTCCTCGGCTGTGTGTTTTGGGATCATTGTCTTGCTGAAATGTCCAACCTCGTTTTCATCTTCATCATCCTGGTAGATGGCAGCAGATTTTGATCAAGAATGTCTCGGTACGTTTTTCCATTCATCCTTCAATTATATGAAGTTTGCCATTGCCGTCTGCTGAAAAACAGCCCCACACCATCATGTTCCCACCTCCAAACTTCACTGATGGTGTTTGTGGGGTTCAGTGCCATTTGACCTCCCAAACATGGTGTTTTATGGATCCAAAGAGTTCAGTTTTGGTCTCATCTGACCAAGCTCTCTACAAGTGGTCCTTGGCTCTTGGACAACTCTTCTGATAATTCTTTTCACTCCTCTGTCAGAAATCTGGCGAGGATCACCCGGTCGTGGCCGGTTTACGGTGAAATGATGTTCTTTCCTCTTCCGGATTATGTCCCCAACAGTCTAGACATCCTTCTGTAACCAACGCCATCAGTACGTTCTGCAACAATAGGGTTGCGACGGTCTTCAGAGCGCTCTCTGCTTTTACCCACCATGAGATGTTTCTTGTGAGACACCTTATTCTAGGCCATCAGTTGGGACTGAATCAGCTGATGCTAATTTGCACTGACGAGGGGCGTGATGGCACGACGAGGGGCGGGGTTTCTTTCTAATTACTGATAGATTTCAGCTGGTGTCTTGGCTTTCCGTGCCTTTTTGCACCTCCCTCCCTTCATGTGGTCAATACTTTTTCCCCTGTGTCGTTCCATTTTATTACACATAACTTAATTTCTGAACTTAATGTTTATTTTTTTTTGTATGGCTGGATTACTTGGGTTGTTACCGGCATCTGGTGAACATTTCGTGTCAATAGCACCTTTAGAAATATATTTACTGAGAAGAATCCCATTTTCATGAAAAGCACTGTACTCATTAGTGTGAGTCATTTACAACAACACCCCGGTGGAATCTAGTCGGACCAAGTCCTCCCTGAATACTTTAGGTTTCTTTAAAGGCCGTTCAGTGGCCAATATTCAAGAAAGGTGTTTGTTTCAGCTTTCTGCTTCAGTGTGTAACGTGTGTGTGTGTGTGTGTGTGTGTGTGTGTGGGGGTGTGTGTGTGTGGGTGTGGGTGGTCTCCAGGCTCCAGACAGCCGGTCCACCTGCTGTTTGCCAGTGAGGACGGCAAATGGCTCGCTACAGCCAACACGGACTGTGAGATCCACGTCTACGGCCTCGACGGCCTAAAGGTGAGTTTGAACTCTTAGCTAGGTCAAAGTTCAATTTGTAGCCGAAGCGGCAACGGTAAACGGCCAAACGTCTCCGTGTGTTTGCAGCTTCATTGTTCCGTTCCGGTGTACGGCTCGTGTCCCACTGCCATAGCCATCCACCCAACCACCAGCAACCTGGTGGTGGTGCATGCTGACCAGCAGGTAAACACCACATCAGACCCCTTCATCTTATGATAACGTGCTCACCACGGCAAAAACCTGAAGTTCTCTCTGTCTGTCTGTCTCTCTCTCTGTCTGTCTCTCTCTGTCTGTCTCTCTCTGTCTCTCTCTGTCTCTCTCTGTCTGTCTCTCTGTCTCTGTCTCTCTGTCTCACTCTGTCTCTCTCTGTCTCTGTGTGTGTGTGTGTGTGTGTGTGTGTGTGTGTGTGTGTGTGTGTGTGTGTGTGTGTGTGTGTGTGTGTGTGTGTGTGTGTGTGTGTGTTGCAGATCTTCGAGTACTCTCTGGTGCAGAAGGAGTACACAGAGTGGAGTCGCAGGCTGCAGAAACAAGGACTGCACCCTCTGTGGCTGGAGAGGGACACCCCCGTCACCCACGTCGCCTTCAATCCCACAAATCCAGCTCATGTCATCCTGCACGACGTGTTCATGTTCTGCATCGTCGACCAGAGTCTGGTATGTCGAAACACCCGTCTGCCGGGTCAAATGCAAAACGAGCGAGCGCCGCCATGTTTTCTTCCTCTCAGTGAGGTATGGCGATGGAGGGGTTTAATAATCTTGTGTAATGTCTCCACACGCAGCCCCTCCCTGGAGCTAAGAATGTGTTCTACAATCAGATGACTCTGAGGAGTCTTCCTGAGCCAGAGAGGATCGTACACAGCCACGCCTTCAAGATGTTCAAGGACTTCCAGGTAGGGGTTAACCCCCCCCCCCCCCCCCCCCCCCGAGCCCAATGAAGCACTACCTTCACTACTGCTCTTTCCACGTTCTGACCGTCCTCGAACGCATCATGCGAACAAATTCTTCCGTCTGGAAAAGAAACTAAATCGAAAGCTTTTAGATTTGATATTTCAACAAAACCGCTTTATTCTACATTTTAAATAAGCATTAGTCAGTTGTTTGTGTCCGGCCGGCCAGTTACCGATCAGCACCTTTTAAGTTTGTGTGGATTTTTCTGTGATTTCAATACTTTTTAGTAGAGACCTTGCAATGCTATTTCATTCCTTCTTGATTCCGATACCTGAACTAGTGCGTTTAGAAACAAATATACAATCATCGCCACCCTGAACAATAATTTCAAGCGTCCAAAAGTCAGCTAAAAAACTCTACGTGTCATCCTTTATTTCATATATAGTGGTTGTTTGCATCGAAACGCACAACTCAAATGATTAGGAATGAAATGATTGTATTCTTTTGTTGTTGCACTGATAAAGAAAACAAGTGTTTAGAGCTAGTGTTAGAAAGAACAGGTCATAATTCATCTCTAATATCTATTTTGCATCGCTCTGAAAACATCTGCCTTCAAACCTAAAACCATAACCTCTAAATCAGAACGACACTCAGTGAGATTATTGAGGAACTGTATTTACCTGACGTGGTTTGTCCTCCTGATTTGCAGCACCTCATGTGTGTGCGGTTCCTGGAGGACCGCTCTCTGGTTGTAGTGGAGCGCCCCCTGCTGGACATCATGTCTCAGCTGCCCGCACCGGTCCGCCAGAAGAAGTTTGCTACATAAAGAAGCTCAAGATGCTGCCGGAGCGCTCGCTGCAACTCCACATCTAAAACCATTTTCAATGAAAGTGTTCATGTCTCACCACTTTGTAAAAATCGCTTTGATAAAGTAATAAATGGAACAATTTACAGTTATTGTGTTTGAATTTTTTTGATATAGATATACACATATTGCATCATCAGTACAGACTGTATTCACATGGGTTGAGTCAATGAGTGGTTTTAAATGGGGATAGGTTTATTATCTTGAGGTGATTTATTAAAGTCAGATATTCTTCTTTGCAGAAATCTGACCGTTAAATCTGCTGAATCTCACATCACTCCATATCCACTTATAATAACTAATTATATAATGTAACATCAATACAAGTGTGGGAACTAGAAACATGGTAGTGCAACAAGAACAACACATAAATGACTTTTATGCTTATCTATTTCCCCCAGCCAGGAGGCTCCCCAACACTTCCTCATGTAAGCAGAAGCACTGAGCCGCTTATCAGTTATGATTATTCATAACGTTTCAACTTCCTGCCTTTTTATTTGAACAAAAGGATGCGTTTCCCTTTTGACATTCATTAAACGTTTCTACAATCAAATACGTCCGCAAACTGTCTTTACCAAAGTTTTTCACAAAAGAAATTCAAATTTCAGATTTTTTAATTCACATGTTCACACATTTATGGGGCTGTTTTCAAAGAAAGAGTAATGTTCAAGTGTAATCTTTTAAATTAAATTAATATTAAATACACCAGTGCCTCCAACAGGTAGTGTGTATATGTATGTATAGATATACAGTGTATATATATATATATATATACTGTATATTTTTTACTGGCATGTTCCTTTGTATACCTTTTGTCATCTTTATGTACAGTACCTTCCTGTACTTTTTTTACATATGTAGCCTTGATGTACTATTGGTGCAAATATTGAATTTACTATGTATTTTCATATATTTTATATATTGGATTGACTGCTGTGGTATGTCACACGTTTGGATATGCATTATGGGTATTTAAGATGGCGACGCTCTGTATTCATCGGAAGTGTGAGGAGACATCACGGAGATGACCCTCCTCAGTGTGACCACACCAGCACCCTGAAACTGAAGCAGCTAAATGGAACTCAGCCATCGCACCTTTTTATCGTTGTGCTTTTCCTATTCGTCGGTAGCTTTCCAATAGAAATAAGACTTTATGTTGTTATCCATGTCGTTTTTGTAGCAGTGTACGGTTTAATTTCTTGTTCTCCTAATGTCAAGTGAACTTCACTAAAGCTGTTCATTTGTGTCCTTTTTGGACCGCAGTGGACACTACGCCTACAAAGCCTGAATACGTAGGTCGGAATACCCGACTCTTATGTCGTCCCCCAGGGAAAGTCATACTTCCCTAACCGCTAATCACCAAAACCCACTGACATCTGGGGCTTTTGCACCTTTTGTCTGGTTGCCATATCACCTTTGAATATAGAAACAGAAGAATTTGATTTAAATCATTTTTCCTTTATTTTGCTTCAAAGAAGCTAAACCTCTCGTCTTTATCAGACTTATTGAGTCCCACTGGGACGAACCCTCGAAGGTATTCAACATATGCAAATACAAAGTCTTCTTCTTCTTCTTCAGCCACTCATTAGCTTCAAACATGTCAAATACAAAACAGACCAAATAAATAGATAATTATTCAAATATTATACGTGGTTCAATAATTATTTTACAAAACTATACAATAGCTATTTTCTCCGACGACGAGGCCATCAATATGAAAAGACGTACATCGTGAAAACCCAGTTTACATTAGCTGCACTACGCACAGCTGTAAACAAATCCTACAGAACATATTATAAATGTATCGATTATGACGTCATCCGTTATGACAATAAATAAGCCTACAAAAAGGCTGATGTGATTTGACTTTTAAAGCCTCGTAAATGATCCCAGGGGTGTCGGCTGAAGTCGAACTTCCATCAGAGACCACAGTTCCCTCCGCCGTCCCTGATCACACCTCCAGACCTGACACCCCGAGGTTAGACTTCCCAGAGGACTTAGTGCATTTTAAAACAAACACAGCATGAACGGTAGTGTGCCCCCCCCCCCCCCCTCCCCTCGTGACAGCCGGTCTGGATGGATCCCTTCTTAGTTGTAGGTTTTGGCTCTGGTGCAGGTGCAGCCCACGGCTACTTTCACAGTAACCGGCTTCAAATGGTATCTCTTCCCGTCTTCGCAGAGCTCCCTCCTGAGAAACACCCGGCTCTGCATTACGGGGTGCGAGTTGTAGTTGTGGCTCTCCACCGGGGGGTTGTTGTCCTGGATCAGGACGCAGCCGGAACACAAGCACTGAGCCTCGGCATAGGTGGAGGGGAAGTGATCCTCCTTCGTCACGAGTCTGGAAAAGGGAACAAGAGGGGACTCAGTGAGCAGCTCATCCGAAGACATCCAATAAGATCATGGCCTCATGGCCTCAGTCCACATTGAAACATATCATGGCTGAGGACCCCAGACCATCAGGGGCCCCAACATTGTTTCTCATTCACTGTTTTCACTTTATGTGCTCGGGGGGGCCCCTACCAGAGATTCTTGTGTGAGAGGTCACAAGCCCCCAAAAAAAGGTGAGAATCACTGGATTCATATTTAACAATGTGTCTTATAAACGTATTAATGCAAAAATAATACATGTTTTATGCAAAATGTTACTCTGAAATTGACAATAGCTGTTAAAGAAGTAAGTTTGTTTCATGAAGTAATGTCGTAAAATTATATAGATATAGATGTTTGAGGTAGTATAAAATGGAAACACCGGAGTAAAGTGAGCGGCAGCAGGCCGACTTCCCACCACTGCAGTCCGGTACACAGTCACTGCGCTGCGTGCTGTGCCTGTGATGGACACTTGGAGGTGACAGACTACACTACTACTACGCCCTGCAGTTCCCAAAACAGATGAAACCAGACATGGATCACACAGTTCGTGAACCTTCATGATTCCTCACGTGAAAAAAAAATCTCAGTGATCTCCTACAGATGATTCCTACTTCCTACAGAAGCGGATTTAGAAAGCTTCGGAAAACTCTATAAGTGCAGGGTAAAAATAAAATAAAATCCCCAATCACTGACAAACATGTTGATAATATTATGCAACGGGTTAGAGTTTGCACAATTTACTCAGTGACGCAAACCACGTCATTCCAAGCGGATCTATATGCCAGCAGAGCTGGGTGTAGACGGGGCTTCCCCTTCCGCTTGACGTCATCGGCGGGCACAGCCTGGTGCAAAGGTGCACCGCAGCACGAGCACTACGAGGTCGGAAGGATGCCCGGAGGTGCGCAAATATTGTGCAAATATGAATTGATTTATGAATAGCTTTATGGCTGCTCCTTCCATCACATGCAAACAACGGGGTTTCTCCATATTTGAACCTGACATGATGTTGGTGTCTTTAACGACTTTAGGATCTCGTTCTCACAACTTCCCCGAGCCGGTCTTGAACTGTGACTCCTCCTGATGTAGACTCATAGGGATTTCTATATTATGAGCTCATTGAGAGTTTCCAGTGTAACTGGAAGCTCATCAAAAGAGCGAATCAATCCCAGGGGGAAGGTGCGTCCGAGCAAAAAGTCCCCCTGAGCTCAAGAGTCACACCGGATCACAAAGTCCTATTTTCAGGATCATAGTTTCTGTATCAAACACATTTCCCTCAAATCGTCTCCATGCGGTGTTTGGGGGGACCTGATGGAGCGGTTCAACCCTTTAAAAGTCACTGATTTAATGCACGTGCCGCTTCTGAAAAAAAAAAAAACTGCCTTAAATGAAACACGCGCGCGCAACGCGTCGGGATGATACTCACACGTATCTCCAGGGGGACAGGGACCGGTCGCGGATGTGCTGAGGCGGCTGCTGCGGGAAAAGCGCCACGGGGCAGGAGACGGGCGAGTCGGGCGCCGTCGCAGTCGAGATGTCCAGAGACTGCGGGTAGTGGCTCCGCAGCTTCCTCTCCGCCGCCTCGCTCAGCTCGCTGTCATCGTAGCACCGGTTCATCTTGCACGTCCACACGGGCACGAGACAAAGTCCAAAGATGAGAATCTGTAGAGGGGCAGACAGGCAGACAGTCAGTCAGCTGAAGTGCCGGAGCGGGTATGGAGGATCAGCACCGCCCTGTCTGTCTCTGTGTGTCTCTGTGTCCTATAACTCACCTGCTTCATGTCCATGCTGTCTCTGTCTCTCTCTCTGTCTCTCTTCGGACTGTTAACAAGAGGATCTGCTTGTGTTTTAAATGCAACCATGCTCAACACGGCTTCTATTTATTCGGTGGGAGACAGGTGGGAAAAACCGGCAGCATGAGGAAATGGAAATGCTATTTAGCTCCTGAACTTCCTCTTTCCTAAGTGAAAGGAGTCGCAGCAGGTAGGGCGTGAGGGCTGGTCGCGTGCTGTTGTCATCGGACCGAGGGCGGCCTAGAAATATTCTTACTACCTACGCACGCACGCACACACAAACAAACGCGCGCACTTGAGCGCAGAGAGGCTGACGACATCCTGCAAATATGCGCCGAACACAAACAGTGCGCTGAAACCGGAGAGCCCTTTTGACCTTTGACCCAACATGAGGCAATAACCAGACATCACATCAGCAGGTTATGAAGTGAGGCTGAGCTGAGGGTTATGAAGTGCCTGTGTATTGTATGATGTGGCGCTGTATAAATATATTACATATTTACAAACATTGCTGAGCAAGGCAATTATTGCTACCGATTTAAAATCCTTTCTTGCATTCATTTTTTATTGTGCATGTTTGTTGTTTCAGAGTGAGGACATTTATGAAAAGTGAGGACATTTTGGCCAGTCTTAGATCTGTTTGAGGGTTTAGACTTTGGTTTTAAGCTCCGGGTTAGTTTAGGGTTGGGGAAGCGCAAGGTTTCACGGATGGAAATGTGTTTGTGTGTGTGTGTGTGTGTGTGTGTGTGTGTGTGTGTGTGTGTGTGTGTGATGGCATGGTAGGTCACGCTTCATCTATTTGTTTGTTTATTTATGTCAGAAGGTTAAGAAATACAAATGATCCATTGACACAAAATCCCACGCAGTAAAAACCAACCCTCCTGTGTGTCAGACCGTCAGTTCTAATGAGGCAACACGACTAGTTCAAAGACAGACTTGTTGATCCCTCGGACCTGTGAGATCTAAAAATAACAGGTTTTCTATTTTTATCTCCCTTTTTATCTTGTGCCAAGAGAATTTCCAGCAAACGTTTGTATGGCCGTCCCAGTAACACTGCTCCTTTGAAAGAGATAAGGTGACAGCTGTTATTAGCCAACCATTGTGGTCATATCTCAACGGCACTGAGGCAGAAGAAAGTCTCCGTTGTTTGCTTTGTAAGAATTCCGCCGCGATGCAATGATGTGATCCCTCCCTCTCTCACAACCACCTGATGAAAACATCAGTCAGTGTCATTTATTGTTTGGGTGACATCCACGCCAGTGTTTACTCCCACCAGTCAAAGTGACCGTTTTGTCATCATGGGAACACTTCTGCAACGTTTGCAACGCTTTCAATCCAGGGGTCAGGGGTCAGGGGTCAGGGGTCAGGGCCATACTGTAGCAGTAAGGCTCAAGAACAACAGCCAATTCATATTATTCATTCATTTATTATTAACTGACATAGGACTTCAAGCTGCATTGATCAATAGCTTTACATCAATAATAATAATATGATAACTGACATGTAATATGAAAGGTACTGCTGCACCATGGAGATATGAAAACAACTGGATATGGCAGCAACAGTGCTCCTGTGTTTTCACGACACAGCGTAACGCAAATTTCATCTCAGAATTATCTCATGAAAAAAAAAAAGGCTTTAATGGACACGGGTATTTAAAAATGAATAATAATAAACTATGGTAATGACGCCCCTCTATCCTCATCTATTGTCATAATTCAAATATAGTATTGATTTCAAGCCTCAAATGTCTGTCCACATATGTTGTAAAGCCATCACACTGGAAAAAAGAAAAATATGATCTGATGTTATTGTTGGTTATATAAACTTAATTGCTGTTAGAACCCAGTGAATACAGGAGCGGGAGAGCATCCAGTGTTTGACAGGAGTGAAAATGAATTTTCTGAAAGGATAAATGCCAACAAATATAGATTAAAGCAGAATATTTTGTTCGAAAACATTTTAAAGATGATTAGGCTGCATCTATCTTTGTGTTCATCTCATCTCATGAGATCCGGGATCGAGGTCACGGGGGCAACAGCTCCAGCAGGGGGACCCCAAACTTCCCTTTCCCGGTGCCACATCAGCTCAGCTCTGACTGGGGGATCCCGAGGAGCTCCCAGGACCAGTTTGGAGATATAGTCCCTCCACCTGGTCCTGGGCCTCCCTCGGGGTCTCCTCCCAGCCGGTCGTGCCTGGAACACCTCCCTAGGGTTTGATAATTCCTCCCAGTCTGCTTTACTTTACTGTGTAAAATATTACAGCTTATTATCAAAACACACTGGTCAATCATCGTTCAAATATACCTTGTATATCCCTTTATGGGATAATCCACATCCCATAAAGGCATAAATTCCTCCCTGGTTATCTTTCATTTTACTGCCTTAATGCCTCATTAAAATGATTTACTCAGATGACTTCGGTTCCATAACCTGCTCAACATCAGAGGCAGGAATTGCCTGCATGTAGCAATGCAGTTCCTCTCGGCCTAAAAAGCACCATCTGAAAAAAAAAAAAAAAAGAGAAATCTTTCAGCAGCATCCCCCACCGACTGCATGATGAGGAAACAAACACATCCAATCGCCTCAACTTCCTCCAGTGGACTTTGTGGCTCTGCGACGACGTCACACAACTTCCTCCTTTGCTTTTGATGGACGAGAGTTACAAGTCCGATGGTCGCTGCAGGGCTTTGTCTTCTGAAGATGAATGAATGTCACTTTTAGGGATTGGCTGTCTTGAACCTTCTCCATCTCTTCCCTTCATTTATCCGTCTCGTATTTTTTTTACCACCCTTTGAGATTCCTTTACTGCCCTTTTCCTCTGTGCTGTGGCTCCTTTCTGGAGCTATATTTTTGCTCCGATGCCTAACCCTCTCACATGGAACCTTGATTGTCAAGATTTCTCGTGGGATTCATATTTTTTTTTCCCCCCCGAATATGAGACATTATCTGTCCCGGGGGCAGAACCACTCTATTGTAGGAATCCCAGGATATTGACCTGTTTTCAAGATACAACTTCAGCTGAAACGCATTGGGCACACTAAATGCAACAAGAAGAGATATGCTTACATCTGTGGGTTTATTCCTTATTTATTTTGTGTTTTTGTGCTAAAGAAAGCCATTAATGTCAGTCAACTTCAGAATGAGCTGTAGTGTCCTACGTTTCGCAGAGACTCGGCTGGATCCTGGAGCGCTGGTGGACGGTTGCCGTACAACCAGGTGAACGTACGTATCCTATTTCCGTAGTGCAACCGATGTTTTGTTACTATATTTCACGGGAAAATCAGGAGATCAGGATCTCTCAATCAGGAGAGACAAGTCAGATGAAGAACGGATGATGTGTGATGAAAAAGTCTTGAGAGTCTTTGGTGCTTGGACTCTACAGGGAGATCTGTAATGGGGGGGGGGGGAGAATCCAGACACTTAATGGTGGCTGATGAGGCTGATAGAATGATGAGTTGATGAAGCTGATGAAGCTGCTGAAGACTGGCTGGAGATGGGGAGGTGGAACAGCGGCATGAACGTACTGAAGGCAGAGAGACAATCGTATTTAAAAAGAGACAGCAGCAAGACGATAGGCTAACGATGTCATTGTGTCGTCGTGCTATTGGATAAAGGAGACCAGCTGATCTAAACAGCTGATATCGTGATCGACAGTCCCGAACAATGACAGCAAGGGAATAATGAGTGAGCCTGCGTGAGGAGTGAATGGCAGATGTATGAGAAATGGACTACAAGCCTATGCATGCAAGACTTCTTCTGTCTTATGTCAAGGGGAAAACATTAGAATCAAGCAACTGTAAAGCAAATGAAGCTTCATTTATACATCTGGGTGGCGCGTAGTGGACATGTCCCAGTGTGTGTGTGTTTGTGTGTATGATGTAATATGTTATCTACACACCGCCTATGGACAGACGCTCACCTCCTCTTATCAACATGAATGTGTTAGGGGCATTCACTTTTAAACTTCCCACCGGTCAGTCCCCTTCAGTCCCACCGGCTCCGCTGTCATTGGCTGCCAGCAGTTTCCACAGAAGTCCACAGAAGTCCCTGCAAAGGCATTGGAGAAAAAATAAAATTATAGCTCCAAATCAATTGAACACTTCTCTCGTTTTCTAGGCTATACTTGTATATGTAACCCGTAAAGTCTGTCTTAGTTTGGCGGACCTTCTGTTTGAATGCACAAGCAGAGAGGAAGTGGGTAAGGAAAGGGTGTAGGGAACTGTGTGACTACTACCCAGGACTAGTTATGGTTCAGAAACATACCGTGTGACAAATTCTGACCCCCCACCATCAAGATGCTGCAGCAGGAATCACGACTCATCAGAACAGGTCGTTCGTCCAATTTTGGGGAGTCTGCTCAAGTCGTAGCCTCTGTGTCCTCTCACTGGATATTTTCTCTTTGTCTGACAATTCTCCGTAAAAAAAAACCCCTCGAAGTGGTCGTTCGTGAAAATCCCAGTTTCTGTAATATTCAAACCAGCCCGGCACCAACCCCCATGCCACACATTCAAAGTCACTTACTCTTCCTCATTCTGATGCTAGGTTCAAACTTCAGCAAATAGCGTTGACCATGTCTACGTGGCTACATTCGCTGAGTTGCTGCCACTTTAATTGGCTCATTGGATATTTGCGTTAATGCACAGTGGGACAGGTGTACCTAATAAAGTGGCCAGTAGTGTTCGAGAGAGAGAGAGAGAGAGAGAGAGAGAGAGAGAGAGAGAAAGAGAGAGAGAGAGAGAGAGAAAGAGAGAGAGAGAGAGAGAGAGAGAGAGAGAGAGAGAGAGAGAGAGAGAGAAAGAGAGAGAGAGACAGAGAGAGAGAGAAAGAGAGAGAGAGAGAAAGAGAGAGAGAGAGAGAGAGAGAGAGAGAGAGAGAGAAAGAGAGAGAGAGAGAGAGAGAGAGAGAGAGAGAGAGAGAGAAGAGAGAGAGAGACAGAGAGAGAGAGAGAGAGAGAGAGAGAGAGAGAAAGAGAGACAGAGACAGAGAGAGAGAGAGAGAGAGAGAGAGAGAGAGAGAAAGGGCTCGGGCTCCTCCAGAACTTTACTCAAAAACTGAAAGAAAGAACGGAGTCAGCCCACCGGTCAACCCGTTTACTCATTCTATGACCAAGCTGAAAAAAGTTGAATAATTGCTAATGCATAAATCAATACTACCTTAAAGATGATGGGTTCTACAACTCTTTATGTTAAAATATATGCATTTAAGCAGTTTGATGCAGCCATTCTCTTCTCACGGTGCAACCAGGAAGTAAACAGCTCTGGTCATGTGACAATTTACACTGAACATGTGACACTGCACTGTTTCAATATTAGCTGGGAATAAATTGAAACATAATTTTCAGCCACAATTTTTCAGAGCATATCACTGGATATTTTCTCTTTGTCTGACAATTCTCCATAAAAAAAAAACCCTGGAAGTGGTCGTTTGTGAAAATCTCAGTTTCTGTAATATTCAAACCAGCCCGGCACCAACCCCCATGCCACACATTCAAAGTCACTTACTCTTCCTCATTCTGATGCTAGGTTCAAACTTCAGCAGATAGCATTGACCATGTCTACGTGCCTACATTCTATGACCAAGCTGAAAAAAGTTGAATAATTGCGAATGCATAAATCAATACTACCTTAAAGATGATGGGTTCTACAACTCTTTATATTAAAATAGATGCATTTAAGCAGTTTGATGCAGCCATTCTCTTCTCACGGTGCAACCAGGAAGTAAACAGCTCTGGTCATGTGACAATTTACACTGAACATGTGACACTGCACTGTTTCAATATTAGCTGGGAATAAATTGAAACATAATTTTCAGCCACAATTTTTCAGAGCATTATAATTGAATTATACTTTTTGGACTTCCTTGAGTAATTCTACTGTGCTCCTTTATCAAAACATCAAAAGGTAAATGGACTACACTGCACCTCTTTTCTAGTCTTCTGACCGCTTAAAGAGCTTCAACACTACAGGTCATCATTCACCCGTTCACTCACTGATGACGGGGTCTGCCATGCAAGGTGCCACCTGACCGCGTAGCATTCACATCCATTCACACGCCGCGACAACAGTCTGCAGGAGCGATTTGGGGTTAAGTGTCTTGCCCAAGAACACATGGACATGGACTAGTAGAGGAGCTGGGGTCAGCCATTTTTCATATGTAATAGCAGTGTAAACCCAGGTGTGTACCTAGATAGTAACTCTGGTAATAATCACTATTAAGAACAACTCTGGAGTGAGGTGTTAGCTGATTTTGATGTTAGCATCAACCACGCTAATTCCTGCATGATAGCGGTGTATATTGCCTCCTCTCCTACTCAACAGGAAGTCTCTCTCTCACTCACTCACTCACTCACTCACTCACTCACTCACTCACTCACTCACTCACTCACTCACTCACTCACTCACTCACTCACTCACTCACTCACTCACACACACACACACACACACACACACACACACACACACACACACACACACACACACACACACACACACACACACACACACACACACACACACACACACACACACAGTATAGTCTATCAACTTGTGTGTGGAGGATGCTGAACCCACCAGTACCATACTGTGTTTTTCCAACAACAAACCCCGGATTGTTGTCCACAGACATCAGGTTTACCGATGACTCGGCATTGGTCCGTAGGCGTGCATGTGGCCCAGTGTCAGCTGGGATCGACTCCAGCCGTATTCACATTTGCAGGTATTTTGGTCAGGTGGGACCAAAAATGATCACAATTCATCCTCGTTCATTTCTAAAGCAAATTTCATATAAATCCAACCAGTAGTAACCAGATGTTCGTTTTGCACAACAGCGGAGAAAAACCAGGCGACTGACTCTCTTTATCAAAATAGTTTATTTAGAAGGCTTTTGTCACAAAAGCAAAGACATCTCGTTTCTAAATGTCCCCGTTCCACTTCTCACACTCCCAACTAAAAATGTTACACAAATAAAACATTGGTTTATTACTTAAGAGCTTAGAAGAAAACAAAGCTGTAGGGATTTTTTTAAAAAGAAGAAAAATTAAAAAAAAAAGAAAAAAAAAAAGCAATACACATCACTGTTTTCTATAATCATACGCTTGAAAGAATTTGATGACTATTATTGTACAAGGTGTGACAGTGGACAGAGAAAGACGGACAGGAGTAGAAGATTCAAGGTGTATAAATGTGTTCTTCATCACACCAGATGAGGAAGATGCTTCCTTTTGACTAAGGGAACAGAGTGAGCAGCACTCGCTACCCTTCTGTATCTGTACGGTACACTCCACGGCTGAGAGGTCCCTCACCGAATGCCCAAATGTTTCCTCCCGTTTCTCGTTGACGAGGTGAACAGCAGCCGAGACGCTCAAAGACTTTAAATGGGAGCAGAGCCAAACCACTTCCTGTTCACTTACACGACAGCCTTTATACATGAACCATACAACATTTTTACACGTCCATTGAAGGCGGGGGGGGGGGGGGGGGGGGGTGGGGGAGACCGCTCAATCCCTCAAAGCCCTCACTGTCGTCCCGGCTCAACGAGGTCGCACGGGGTGGTGGACCGGCAGGCGGGCGGGCGAACGGGTCGGCGGTCTGCAGGCTTCCGTTTATTTGGCGGGGATCTTCGCCCGTTTCCGGGCGATGGCGTCCTCCACGGCCTTCAGCTGTTTCAGCAGCTCCTCGCGGCGGGACAGTGTGTTGCTGGGTTTGTTGGAGCCGGAGCCGGAGCCGGAGCCGGCGGCTGAAGCGGAGCCCGGAGCAGGCGGCTTGCCCGACGGCGCCGCCGGGCCTTTGCCAGATGACTTGGCGGGCGGTGACAGAGGACGCTTCCTGTGGAAGAGGAGCGAAAGAGTTAGGGTCACGTTTTCACTAGTTTACTTTCACTCTATCCCATGTACATGTAATGTAGATTAATGCACTGCTTAAAATAGGCCTCTACAAATGCACTAGTCTAGATTTACTTGTCACTAAATTATTATTTTACAACCTCTTATGTAATGTGTTCAGAAATTGTCTAATGTCTATGGGAGCGGACCAAAACGGTAACGCTTAAAATGTTTCATTGCTCTGCCAAAAGCAGCCCTGAAGAGTCAGTTCATATGTATTATCATAATAATCATTATTATTGTTGTTATGAGAGATGGGGCTTCCTCTTCCGCGGCATGTTTGTCCTGAGTGAACATGATGTGGCACACACAAAAAGATGATTTTTTTTACTTCTGCTGTTGGTGTATAACACAAGTTTTAAGGAATAAATGTCACAGCAGACACAGCTATGAGGTGCTGAAGGTTGCACCGACCTGTCTCCCTGGGGGGGCACGGGGCGGGGCCCTTGGCCTCTGGGCCGATCCAGTCGAGGGGGGAGCATGGGTCGGCCAGGGATCCTCTTATCCCGGCCTGAAAAACACCAGTTTCATAGTTAGCGTTAAACACAATAAAACACATCACTGTTGTTCTGGAGGCTGAACGGCTCAACTTTTCATGAAATTTCTCAACTTCCACATTGAGCGAGGTAAATTAGGACGCGTGTGTAATAGCAATGCAATGGAAAGAATAGACATTTCTATTCATAACCACCCAGTACTTTTGAGTCAGAAACGGAACAAGAAGTATCTTGAGACCTCTGTGACGTGTGGGATTTGTTTGTGCATCTTGACACACTGTTCACTGTACTGTACGGTTAGCTGAAACAAATGGTCAATTATCTCACCCGACTGAAAATTAATCCGCAACACTGACTCATTTTCTTGTAAAAATGGCAAAAACACAGATTCTCCCATGGGAATACTTACTGCCGTTCTTGGTTTTCGAAGTAGTATATTAAATATGTTCAAAATATTTTCTGACATTCTATGGACTAAACAATTATAATCTTGAAAATCATCCTTAGTTCCAGCCCTACTGGCTGTTTCAGCTTGGATAGGCTCCGCCTCTGGATAGCCAGGGGGCGGGCTCTAGACGCTGCTGAAAAAGCAGAACTTTTAGCCACGTTTGAGAGCAGAGGATGTTATGGACGAGGAGCGGTTTTTTTTGGCTGACTCGGATATTCCGACGTATTTATTGGAATACGCGGCCGGAGACATGCGGCAGAGAGAGCCGATGAAGAGGATCGCGCGCAATGCATGCTGGTACATGAAGGCACTGCCGACACAGCTCCGGGAGCAGGAGAACACGGCTGTCTCGGTCAATAAAGCACACACTGAGGAATTTATTGCGTCAATTGACGCGATCAACAATGGTTGAACACAACAGGTGGTGAGTTTCCCATTTAATTATTAACCATGACGTGCAATGCTGGAAGGGAAAGTAAGGTCTCTGTGAACATGCTCGTGACACGTACTGCTTTGCACCCTGAAATGAAAACAACAAGGCTAAAAAAGGTCAGTGGTGCCGCTCATATGGGTTTTAATTCTGCAGGATGTTAGCACTAAAAGTGACGCTTTCCTTCTACACTATCATGTGACGCAAAGACATTAATTACTTCATATTTAAGCAAACACGCCGACTGAAGCTTTTCTACAGCTCGTCTAAGATTAGAATCTTTTCAATTTGGGGCTGCGACTAAGCTAATGTTTGTCATAATAATTAATAAAATAATGTAGAAACTATTACACCTTGTTAAGAGATTTCTGTCCACTATCCTAATTAATGATGAAACGAATAATTTCAGTACAAATTTGGGCATTAATTTAGCATTAAAAATTACAAAAAAAAAATCAGACCAGATATTGCAACATCAACAATAAATGTCAATGTTTAAAAATGATAATAATTATGCAACATGTCCAATTTGTACTTGTGTGGAATCTGACCAAAATGTCAGATTAGAATGAGTTCAGGCAAATAACAGTGTATGCTGAATGTTCTCTCACAAACTGCATCATATCCATCATGTCAGAGAGATGGACAACGGCAAACACCTGACTGTTAATAAAAAGCCGGTGTTGTTCCAATACGTCGTTCTAGTCTGGTGTGTGTGTGTGTGTGTGTGTGTGTGTGTGTGTGTGTGTGTGTGTGTGAGAGAAACGGTAAAAGATGTGCGAGCGTGGAAAGGTTGCTGCTGGTCTCCCACCTCTGTCTGGAGACATGGCCATTCTCTTGCTGAGGGGGGAGCCGGGCCTGTCTTTGTCTGCAGGCAGGTACCTCTTCCTGTTGCCCTTATCGGCCTGCTGCTGGAAAATGAAAAAGGACACATTCGAGGTTTTCAATCCAATAAGCAAGTCAAATCTGAGCGCAATAATATCATTTCAACCTCAATAATTGCATTTTCATTTTCAGAGAAAATCGGTCTGTATTTTCTTTCCTACTACTAGAAAGTATGGAACTAAAACGGCTGAGGGGAGGGAAACATTTCAGGGAAGGAAAAGGAAAAAATGGCACAAAAAAGGGAGCAGTGACTTCCTGGAGTGGACTAATTCCTCGTCAAGAAAGAAACAGACCCCTTAGAACGGGAAGAGCAGCAATACTAACCTTATTAAGGAGGGTGAGTTTAATGTCTTTGTGGGAACCAGAACCTCCGTAGCTTCCTGGGGGGCCCATGGCACCAGGAGGGGGATGCACATGGTGGCCACCCCTGCTACCAGGTCCAGATCTGGGCATGGGGTTGCCTCCTCTAGGCGGGGGACCAGATGGGTCGACCTTCCTGCGGTCCTCTCTGAAGGGTTCGTCTTTCTTTGATGGTCTCTCTGTGACGCAGACAGACAAAACATGAGAACTGATATTTCCACCCCCCCCCCCTCAATAATTTGTATCCCAGCCTTTATGTGTTCCTGGTGGCTGTCATTTGAAACTTGGCCAGTATTTGGCAGTTTTTGACATGTATGTCAAGCTGTTGTGTAGCAGCCTGTGTATTGCTGGCCTGCTGCATGGGGACTTTGTCGCCCATACTAACCCCTGTTCTTATCTCGTCCATGCGGGGGCCGGTCCCGCGCAGGCCCTCGCTCCTTGCGAGGGTGATTTGGCGTGGGCGAGCGGGAGCTGGCGGAGGACACCGGGCTGGCCAGGTCAGCATACATGTCGTCCGAGTCGGCGCTGCGCACCGAGCTGCCGCTGGACGACGCCGATGACACCGACGACACGCTGCTCACACTTAACGATCTGTGGCAAAAAAGAAAAAAGACAACGGGTCAACCACGAGGGCAAGATAACCGAGTGCCGTCATCACTATTGTGTGTATAATACGCCACATGTCTGCACACACACACACACACACACACACACACACACACACACACACACACACACACATGTGCACACACATACACACACCCTGAATAATAACTATTTTACCTGGATTTCCTGGAGGGTTTGCCAACAGAGACAGCACATGAAACCAAGACAGAAGAACACAGAATGAATATGTTTTAGGCTGTGTAATCATAATAAACCATTCAATATTTACCTATAAAGCAAGGAATGTCTGTCTGTCTGTCTGTCTGTCTGTCCTTCACAAATCTCGACAACTGCTCCCATCTATCCATCGATCCCATCTACACATTTGGCGGGTGAATCGCTGGAGACCCAAGGGAGTGCTTTGTCGAATTTGGTGCAATTTGGACACGCGACACATTCAATATTAATAAACGTTGAATAAACACGCAAACAGCGCTCTGTAGCGAGGGCTTCAGGGCTCTGCATCACTTCTGCTGGATATATATATATATATATATATATGAGTTATATATGAGTTATATATGAGTTTGGACGTAGTGGGCGGGGCTTACGCTGCTGAATGAGCAAGGAGTTTCTATTGGTGGGTTCAACTTGGATCCCGGTATCTGCCTCCACTGTAAACAGTGAGGGGAGGTTACTGTGATGAGCGACATGGAGGTAACTTGACATTATATTGCTCTGTTTGGTCACTTTGTTTTCATGTTCGTGTCGTGGAGTCTCTTTTTCATGGAGGGCTGCTGTGTTGACATGAAGCCTCACTTTCTCGGTCGGAGAAAACCAAGCTCAGGATTTATTTTAAATTGTGTCATACATGCGTAGCTAACCTTAGCTAACGGTCATGCTTCAGGCATACGTTCCTCCCTTACCGGGAGCTTATAACATCACGTTTGTTAAAATGATCGGTTAAGTTACGTGACATTTGTAGTTGACAAACGAGCTGGCCTTGGAAAGTAACTTTTAATGGCTTCACTTTCAAACTTCAGATGTTGACTAATATCTTACTGAGATTGTGACGATTTTACAGATGATTTATGCTTCATTATGTCCATAAACGGACCAACAAGAGCTCAGGTCGACCGGTGGAATTAAGACATTAGTCCATTTGTAATATCTCCATTTGATCATCCTGTACTTAAGGTTACAGTTACATTAGCTCTCATCCAATACAAACCAGTAGAGAGGAAAACACACTTCTGATGTGTTATTGTTGCTGTCACACAGATGACAGTTGTGACTGTCACCTTTTTATTTTATTTATTTAATCCCACAATAACATCCATGTAAGTGATTGCTGTGTGAATTTGTGTATATTCTGCTGTGTAAAATGTGTCAATCTTCTAAGTTTGCATCCTTGTGATAACATTATTGATTTCTCAATGTGACAATTTTGGAGAAAATAATCCTGCAAGCAAAAAAAAAGGGACAATTTATAGAAAAAAAGTAAAGTATGTCCATATGTGTTACTGCAAGTTAATAAACACGTTTGCTGACATTTGTTTTGCTGCTGTTGTTTTTGTTAACTGTCCTCAGGCCTTAGGATTGCAAGTATCCAGGCTCTTCTCTTTACTAGAAAGACTCATTGAGAAATAAATAAATATACACACACACACACACACACACACACACACACACACACACACACACACACACACACACACACACACACACACACACACACACACACACACACACACAATAATCCTTCTGAGTAGGCATTCTAGGCACGGGAGCCTATATTGTTTCATCAACATATAGGCAGCATAAAGTTAGCTGGTCACGCAAACAGGAAGTCCTCTGTAGCATAGGCCGTCTCATTTCGGAGGACGCTCGGTCAAGCCTTTGTGGTCCTCAAAGGACGTGGCCGACGTGGGCTGGGTCCACCGAAGGATGCAGCCGCTGGATTGGGATATATGCAGTGTTTACAGTGGAAGCAGATACCGGGATCCAAGTCGAACCCACCAATAGAAACTCCTTGCTCATTCAGCAGTGTATGCCCCGCCCACTACGTCCAAACTCAACTCGTAGCTTTTAGTTTTGAAAGCTTAGTTGTTGTTTTTTGAAAGCGTAGTTGTTTTTTTGAAAGCGTATGTTTTTTTTAAAGCGTATGTTTTTTTTGAAAGCGTATGTTTTTTTTGAAAGCGTATGTTTTTTTTTGAAAGCGTATGTTGTTTTTGAAAGTGCATGTTTTTATTTGAAAGCGTATGTTTTTTTTGAAAGCGTAGTTGTTTTTTTGAAAGCGTAGTTGTTTTTTTGAAAGCGTATGTTGTTTTTTGAAAGCGTATGTTTTTTTTGAAAGCGTATGTTGTTTTTTGAAAGCGTATGTTTTTTTTTGAAAGCGGATGTTTTTTTTGAAAGCGTATTTTTTTTTTGAAAGCGGATGTTTTTTTTGAAAGCGTATTTTTTTTTTTAAAGCGTAGGTTTTTTTTGAAAGCGTATTTTTTTTTTTAAAGCGTAGGTTTTTTTTTAAAGCAAAGGTTTTTGCTTTGCAGCCAAATAATAAAGACACAAATATACCTTCATATATATACTGACATAAGAAAAACGGACTCTCCTTCACTTCCCTGGAGTGAACACGAGCGGAGAGCCAACTGGAAGCAAAATGGAACCAGAGTGTATTTCACTGGTGTGAAAGTTCGTAAGCCGTGTTTTTTTCCCCCGTCAGTAAGACTGAATTCAGTGCATTACAACACAAAAAAGGTTGCTAATTAAAGCCATGCTCTACTTTTACACCAATATTGTAAAAGTAGTAGTGTGTGTGTGTGTGTGTGTGTGGGGGGCAGGAGTATTGCTCAGGGCCCAAGGAAGAGTCGTGTCAAGTTTTGTGTTTGAGCGGTTCTCAAAAAACCTTCAAGCAGCAACACCAAAGGCCAATCACTCAAGCGGTTCTGAACAGGCACTGCACAAGAACATTTAATATTCCTTTATATCTTTGATATTTACTTGCAGATTTACACAGTAACTGAAGATGAAAGCAAAAGATAATTAAGATGCAATACTGATAGTACCGAAACCAAAAAGCAGCCAATTGTAGTTGCAGTAAACCATCATAAATCCCGCCTCCATCAATTTGCTTGTCCACAAACAAGGCCATTTACGTAAATAAATGCCCCCCCCCCAAAATGCAATATATGGTCAACAACTTCTCTTTAAAAGGAAATTGTTGGCAAACTGCAGTTCTGATGGCAATGAGGGTGTTCGTGGCGAGTACCTGGATTTTCTGGATCCAGAACGTGAGCGCGAGAGGGAGTTGGACGAGGACCTGGAGCTAGAACCAGTATAACTGCTACCACTTCCACTAACACTCCCACTCACAGTTCGCCTGGAAGAGACAGACACACAAGTGAGAACACAGCAGGAAGTTGTTTTTAAGGCAAAACCAAAGGTGTACTACCAAGCTCCTTGTTCAGCAATTAACACAGAAATCAGCACATTTTGAAATGGAAGAAAATGGAGTCGTACTAGATTTAGAGACCATTTACAGGTCTCTGCTGACTTAAATGCCCTATGCGTCCAGTCATTGCCATCTCTTCTGTAGCCCTGGAAGACATCGGGCAGCTCCACAACACTTGGAATCAGCGGCTGCTTCTATTCCCCGGTCAGCAATGGAAAACTCAAAAGGAGGGTGTAACAATGATACGTTCCAGCCCACGGGTTGGAACGGGCCCAACCTTTTTTTTTCTTCCTCCTGCCACTGTGACCACAGTCACTCAATCAATTACCATTGTTTTACCAGCATTTTGGCTGATTTCCAACCCTGAGAGTCAAGTTTGTCGAATACTCCGTGGGTGACTCGTCAGTTGAGTTTGTGCATGGTAAACAAGACGGGGGTCTCTGTTTTAAGACGGGTTGGGAGGGTTTGCAGACATTGCTGCAAACCCCTGACGCACTGAGGACAGTCCAGTCCCGTTCCTCCCCACAGGGAGAGAGGAAGCAGTCCACGACTAAGGGGACGCGGCAAGGTCTGGGCGAGGGGCCGAAGCCACCGTTTCCAAGTCGACCTAGAGCCGGTCGCGGCGGCGAAACTCACCCGGTGAAGGCCAGCGTCCCGGGGAGAGGTCCCACGAGAGGATCCTCCCACACTGAGCGGCCGTCCCTGACCCACCGAGATAAATCACCGGACCCCGCAGACTCCAACCCAAAAAATATGTTGCTGCACTTCCATTCCAGCAGGCGTTTTTTAAAGTCCTGTTCCTGTTCGCAATGTACCCATGTGTTAAGATGGAAGCATCACTGGATTACTTTGACACCAAAGAAAACTTGAAAATGTGATGATTCGCAAGTTGTGGAAAGCAGATGTATGGCTGTTTATTTGTAATAGACATTGAATGATATCCTCGTGTTACATCATTTAGCGGTGTTAAACACAGACCGGGTGTGTGAAGTAAAAGAGAACACTGCAGATGTGATAAAAGCCTGAGCAAGATGCCAACAACAGTCTGAGGACACTTTTTAATCTAAAGCCTCAAACCAAGATTAAGATCTACTAAGAACAAACAAAGCACATTCAAATCATCACCTGATGGCTGACAAATCAGCAACTGTTGAAAGTTGTCCCTCGAGTATTTACTGTAGAATAATCATCCATAACACCGTCACAAACCACAGGTATCTCTGCACCTGTCCAGGAATGCTTGTGGGGGAGGGGCAGCCCTAGTATAGTAGTTGTGATGCGTCAATCCGCTCTTCTAGGGAAATGTCTCACGTCGTCAATGGGGAAATGGGGCAATGAACTATCCTCGATGATGCGTCAATTCACCGCCAATGTGCAGCCACGCATAGATAACAATGGGTGCCGATGTACTGATGCGTGTTGCGTCTTAAGCCACACATACACGTGGGATATCCTCATCATCGTTTGTTTTCAGATTTGATTGAGTTATGTCTCAGAGAAGGAATGTGATTTTTTTTTTTTTGGTATATTATGTACACAAAGAACACAATCATACATGTGAAGTTCCTGCCTCCAATTTCCCCCAAAACAGAACAAATAAGGGATTTTTGACACGCATCACAGCAATCAGGGGGTCTTTTTAAGTAGCGAAGGGAGAAAAATTCACTACCTTTTATGTGGAAGTCCAATCAGCGTTGATAGTAAACTAAATCAATCGCAGCAATAACCGGAAAACCAGAGACAGCCGAGACTTTGAATGTTGACTGAATGTTGTATAAATGTTAATTAGTCCTGATGGGCAGGTGGCACCTTGCATGGTAGCCCCTGTCATCAGTGTATGCATGGGTGAATGGTGTCGTGTTAAAGCGATTTGATTGCTCGGAATACTAGAAAAGAGATATACAAGTCCATTTACCATTTACCATTGGAAAGGCCTGTTTTTGAGACATTTTGACTTGCCATAATAAAAAAAAGACTGTTCAGGCGCGTCAAGAGTTTTCATTTACTTTGGTCAATAAGACCTATTCTGAAGACTGTGTGAATGTATAAACTGTGCCTGACTGGCATTTTGGTTTTATAGCACCACATGTGTGCTTACATAGTTATAATTGTATGTATGGCCCTTCTTGGCACAGAGCCACCTGACTTCACACTGAAAAAAACATTTCCCCTCTTTCTGGAAATCCAAAAGCTGTCACGCGATTCCATAAACATCAGTGTTGTTTCAGGTTGTTTCAGCTGACAATAGTGATTACATTTTGCAGTGTACCACTGTGGTGGAACCACTTCTTAAAGAGACGGTAACAAACTACAGCTGTCTCCTCAAACATCTTTGGAATGTTAGTCCATCCCACGGCCACAGTCAGTATCACTAACCTAAACTTCTGATGATCTGAATAGCAAACAGGTGTTGGGAACTGGTTTTCCAGGATAAGTTCCAGTGTCACCCTTTCTGCCTACACTCAAACCCACAAACAAATAGTGCAGTGTTTCCACGTGCCATCCACCCACTCGCTTGCACACACCCGATCTCTATGGTCTTCCCCCAATGTGCAGGATTACACCCGGTATCACTTTATGCAACACACTAGTGGTGCAACGGACTACGGATTGCTCCCCGATCGGTTCAGATCACCCCCCTCGGTTCGGCACACTTGTGAACCCTTGTGTAACTTGTGTAACTTTATTACACATCATAGTGTGTAATAAAGTTGTACTGCCCGAAGTCTCCGAATATCAATGCAAAGAGTCAGTGAACAGATGTAAAGCAGTAGTGTGTTCACGTGAACGGAGCGTGTTGGAAGCATTTAACGGTGAAAGTCAGGAGCGGAGGAGTCACTTAAGTCGCAAGCTTGACAGCATTTTGTCTTCCCAGGAACTTATGACGGGATGATGATGTCATAAGTATTGAGTATTCTTGAATGTTTTATTAGGGCCCGAGCACCAACGTAGTCGGAGTGGAGGACCTATTGTTATTCTAATGTCTAATGTTTTTTATTATTATTATCGTACCAGTTTCATCGCAAAAAGGAGGTGCTTGGGATACTGTGATTTTTTTTTACAAATTTGGCACGAAATTCAGTTGTGGTGAAAATTCCAGTCTGATTGGGGTGTCCAGCTGCGGCATGACATATTGGCTCGATAGCGCTCCCTATAGAGTAGCCCCAACTTTGGGTGTCACCTAGATGTATGAAATTTGGTAGGTATGTGGAACGTGATGGGACGTACAAAAGGAGGTATATCCCAAACCAAACAGGAAGTCGGCCATTTCGAATTTCAGGACGTTTTTGGACCATTTCAAGGCGTCATACTTTAACAAACTGTTAAAGAGCGTTAGTTGTGGGTTATTAATTGTTGTGTTGTAAAGTTATAACCATAACTTAGGGGTCCCTCTCACTACATAAGTAGTTCCAACCGTAGTACTCTTCGTGGCGAACAATACATTTTGCTTCCTGTTGAAGAGTGACAACAGTTGTTTCGGCTATATGTACGACGGTATATGAAAAATTCATATCATACGGGAAATGAAAACCGGTATACTGCCCAGCCCTAGTTGTAACTCAACTGTACTTTGTCAAAACTGTCCCAAACATGACATGCTTAATTACTGTCATGATTTTAGAACTTCTGCATGCCAATATTAACTCAGTCATAGCGCCACCTACTGGCAACCACGGATGTAAGCAGGATTCTATAATTACAGCGGCCCAAACACCGAACTTATTAAAAGAGTTTGTGGTCACACCATGAGAAAAAGACTTCTCTGATCTAAATATGTGCAAACTAAGATGCTTGGAGAGCAAAAGTTAGACAACAGTGGTTCTCAAACCATGTCAGTGGGCATTAGTATAAATGATCTGTCCAGAGCTTCTACATGAAAATCAGGTTAAATGTTACAATGAATGCTTCACACTACAATCTAAAGTTACAGAAGAGCTTAAAATGAAAACAGTGTTAAATTGAAGTGTTCAAGTAAAAGCAAATGACAATACTGTTCTGTTAACTTTCATGTGAGTCCAAATACAATCAGCAGGACACTGCAGGGAGTTGAACCCCATCCCAGTAAACTGACAGTCTGTTATGTTACAAACACTGAAGCGCATTCACACACATTCATGTTCTGAATGATCTTAACAGGCTTACATCTATGATTGTATCAGAGGTACACTCAAAACAGTTGAGGCTAAAGACCTGGCAACGTGATCTTGCTACGCTGCTGGTCGACGCAGGAAATATCATGTAACTGGTGCACGCAGTGTATGATGGTCACAGAAAGGCATGGCCGCCACAACCAGAGTCCTGCCATGTAAGACTACAGCCCGAAGTTCTTTGCTTTAAGTGTTCTCGAAGTTCTTTAATTAATAAACGTAAAGCAAAGTTAGATTTGTCTCCTCCCCTTTTCTTTGCTGATCCGAACCGAGAGTTTTGCGATCCGTTGCACCCCTAACCCACACACAAACAAAAATATGCAAATGTGGATGTGATGGGGAAAAAAAGTTCTGCTTATTGCAAATTCCTCTGTAATCAAATCCACTGTTGACTTACTTCCTTGCAAATGTGAGTCAAGTAAACAACAAGGCCGACATCCAGAGTTTCCCTGTACGCCCACGCTGCGCCCACACAACATTTTAAAGGAACCCTAGCCAGGATTTTAAATCCTGTGTGATGAGACAGAAGCTCATATCTGCAACATCTGTGACAGGTCCTTCTTTAAAGTGACGCGTCATCGTCATATGCCAGTGCACGGTGGCACGAAAGAAATTTTTTTTTGGTCTGCTACTTCTAATCTATGTGCTAAATGAGGTGATCATATTTAGATCATTTTGACAACATTAACCTTCCAGTGACGGGTGCCAATTTCAGACCCTGCAGCAGCTGGTTGAGCTCCAGAGAAATGCAGTTAAACCAGTAATGTCGCTACCGCCCAACACAACGCTGTATACACAGTAACCGCAGGTAGGCAAGGAGAACGCACAAAATGCGGAACATGCTTCTATAAACAATGGATCGACTGGTTAGAGAGCGACGTGGACAATAGCCGAGGCTGAGCCACTCAAGTCTCACTGAAGATTTGTACATAAAAAGGGTACGGCGATCAAACGACGAAGAAGAGACCCACTGACTCCACATGACTAATTCTTCCTCAGAGTCTTTGTGCTTTCTCTCCTCACAGGTTTCCATGGATCGTGGTTATACCTGGACCCTGGTCTTTCCTCCTGCCCTGGTCCTGCTGACACCCACTACTACCATCATTATAAGTCACATTTCCATTACTGATACCCTTCAAGTTTTTATTATCATTATTATTCTACTATATCCACTGCTGCTGTTAATATTAGTAGTCATACTCCTTCCATCATTATTCTGCTTGCTGTATGAATTATATGAATCATATGCATCGACTGTGACACGTGACATCTATTGCACTTCTGGGAGGGAAACCTCTGTTGCTCTCTCTGAGGTTTCTTCCTCTTTTTCTCCTGTTGCTCTCTCTGAGGTTTCTTCCTCTTTTTCTCCTGTTAAAGGGTTTTTGGAGAGTTTTTCCTGTTCCTATGTGAGGGTCCTGGGACAAAGGATGACGTATGTTGTACAGACTGTAAAGCCCCCTGAGGCACATTTGTGATTTGGGGCTGTACAAAAAAATTAAACTGAAATTACTCCAATGACCTACTGATTATTACTTAGACAGCACCTCTAGCTGACACATGGTAGTTGCCAGAGCAACGGCCCAAACCAGGGGGTTTTGACCCTTCGCTGAGCCCGCCCCCTGCTGCTACCATGAAGCCCACACTGTCACTAACCGCACACACCTGGATAAATATCTAATTTTTGTAAAACAGAAAGATAATTCTAGAGAGAAGCAGACAGATGAGTCTACAGAATCACTGAATGATATATCCATGATGTAAAACAATGACAATAAAGATGCAAAGCTGAAGCCTACGGATCACGTCACAGGGCAAAGTCGACCTCGCGACAATAGAATTCACTGTTCCCGTATACGTAGGTCTTTATCCACTGTAACGACAATCCCTAAAAAGCAAAAGCAGCATGGGTTTACATTCAGTAGAACTTCAGCAGCTAGCAAAGCATTGAAGCGCTAACGCTAGTTTATGATGTGCTAATGACCTCTGCTAAAAACATTCGACCATAGCTAGCTCGAAATCCACAAAACCGGCCTGAAAATGGAGGAACCCCAAAACTATTGCGCAAGAGAAGAACCGGATAGTTGTCGGACCCCGGTCTGAGCTGGCCAACGCTACGCTACAATTGGTCGGTCTGCGTTCGAGGGCCGGGACTTAGCGAAGGGTCAATTGATCCTCTTGGTCTTGTATGAAGGGCAGCTGAAGTGACAAAGTCTGTATGCACCCTATGCTATCGAACTTTTTAAAATGCTGTTTTAGATGTGTGAAAAAAAACAAAGTGCTTTTCAAGATATGCTGTCATTTAGAAGGGACAATGTGCTGTTCTAGCGCTTATTTAATTCCGTAACATTGTAAATCTGGCAATCAAAAACAGGTATTTGTGAATATGATATTGTTTCCTGATATGGGACAATTTAATGACAGGTAGAAACGGGGCCTGTGATACCGCTAGATGATGGAAATGGAGTCATGGTTTGAAACAATCAGTTGATACGATCACATCTGAAGTTTGATGGCAGTCTGCAACCTTTCTTTTTGAACACAGGTTTAATTAATAACAATAATAATGGCGACATCAGTCCTGGCATAGTCCATGTTGACACATTGACACGGCTTACTGGGGAAACTGCACTGAGTGAACTGTTTGGGCTGCCGATACACTGTTTAAAGTAATAATGTTTAGAAGTGTTTTCAAGAACATCTGGTTTCTTGTTGACTTTGACGTGTGCAAAGTGTGAAGTCGTTTATGCTGATAGGAGGATGCTTTGCTTGGTCCAGATTCTACTAGTTGACTAAGTTACAGGAGAGTCAGCTGCCAACAGAATCTGCCTGTTTTCTTGTAAATGGTTTGCTGTACGATAGGCGATACACATTTGGATGAGTGTCAAATAAAATCTGACAATGTCACAAATTCAAAATGTTGTATCTAGTAACAGGCATTTTGACAAGTTGAGCCAACACTAACTTCAGACTATAGAGTGTGAATAGAACTCCTGATTCCTGCCATTAATCAAACTCCCTTAGCAATGTAACGTAATCCAACAGATTTGACCCCATAGCGGACAATGTCAAATGGAATTCATCAATGCATCTTTTTGTAACAGCGCTTACTATAACAGCACTGCTGCCTCAGAGAGGTTGAAGGCGAGACACCTACCTCCGTGGAGGATGCTGCTGCCGTTCTTTACGCCTGTCTTCCCTCGGGTTGGGAGTTTTTCCAGGTTCCCTTGGAGGCGGGGGTCTCCCTGCTCCGCCGCCGCCCGCCCCGCCACCTGCGCCTCCAGGCTCCCGGGGATTGGCGGGAGGCTTTCCTCCCTCTAGCAGGGGTTTGGGGGGTCTGCCCTGCGGTCCGCCAGGTGGAGGAGGACTGGGAGCTTTCTTCATGGCGGGCTTCTCCCTGCGAGGAGGGGGCATGGCACCCGGCTTCAGCGGCATGCTTAGGGATGGAAAAAGCATCTTTTTCAAGCATGCAGACAGTGACGGGCAGGCATGTGCTGGCAACTACAGTGTCAGCAGAGCACATGCAATGCTCTAGCTAATGATCAATACATAATAACCAATAAACACGAATGATGCAATGTGATGCTGGATCAAACCCAAACTACAGCCTTTATTGTTGTGACAATTTATGGCTATTTATTACCACTCCAAAAGAAAAGTTACACTAATGAGAATATGTATTTAGGGAGAAACAAGGATGGTAGTAGATAATAGAAGCACAGCTGACTATGGATCAAATGAATTTGATTTGATGAGATTTACCCTTTAGGCAACAGAGGGGGGAGATCCGGTTTGTTCTTTGCGTTCTTCTGTGCCGCTGGACTCGGTGAGGGGGATGTGGAGAACGATCGAGACCTAACAAATGAACAGTAGTCAGAAAAATGTTTAATTTCAAGATTAGATAACACCACACAAGTATACAATGGTTTTACAATGTCGCATTAAGCCATCAAGAGTTGTGCTTCGAGATGTTTTCATTTTCAAGCGTGAGCTGAACAATGGAGGAAATAAAGCAAATGTGTGACGTCGACAAAAGTGCTGAGTATATTGTTTTTGCAGTGTGACTTTAATATCTACAATTGCTTAAAGATCCACTATGCCCAACAATTATTTGCTAACTGTGTAGCAAATGTAAACCCACTGTACAGGTAGTGTACAGTGGGTTTGCGAAAAATGTCCCCACGAGAGCGATGAGTGGCGAAAAGGATCTTTGAGTAGTAATCTTGACTCAACATATCCACCCGTGTCTCTTGTTTTTGTCTTGTGAGGGGTCCTCGGTCATATATGACATATGTTAACTCCAGATCCAGAAACTGTAATCTTAGGTTGGTCCCAAAAATGTGTACACTAACTTTTAAGAGATTGCAGCAATTCAGTATTGAATGGCAATTGCCAACAAATGAATTCTATGCTTTGGAATAAAAAATATAGAACAGTTTAAATCCTGGTTGACAGTTTTACCCTCATGTCCAAAATGTTATCACTCCATCATTTTATCCCATTAGACATTTGTGTGGAATTGTCATAATTAGATGAATTACTGAGAAATATTCCTGATATATCGCATCATGAAACGAGCGCAACGGACCATTTTAGTTCTTACCGCCGTACGTATGTTCGTGAATCACAATCATTCTAAACTGACAGGCTCGTGCCTACGTTTTCTTCTATATAGGGACATACGTTTGATGAGAGGGTTACCGTGGAGACAGTTGTGAAGTCGTTGTATAAGAGAGAAGCATAGCCGCTAAATAAAATAAAAAAGGGGGATGGCGTCATAAAATATGACCACAAACATTTGAAGCTTCATTTTTAAACCTCAATAAAAGCTTCAAAATATATATTATATTCTAATTAGGACAATATTGTTGTCTGTTGAAGCCTTGTTTTAATAAATGTGATTTTAATACGAGATGCACATATTTGTGCGTAAGCACCGTTTGTGAAAAAGTGTGTGAAATCCCAGAGGAATTGGCTTTGTGGAAATATTACAAACACTGTATAAAAATGTCTGCAGCTTGAACAGAAGTAGAGGAAAGACTGTATGACAAAAGCACAGACTAAGTGCAGTGAGGAGAAAACACACACACACACACACACACACACACACACACACACACACACACACACACACACACACACGTACCTAGAGCGGCTGCCACTGAAGGAGCTGTGCTGGGAGGAGTGGCTGGAGTAGGAGGTGAACGAGGAGGAGCGGCTGCGGGAGCGAGATGACCCAGAACCTGTATAGGATGAAGAGCGAGACGAAGACCTGCGACAAACAGACAAAGCACAAGTAGTTAAGATTAATGTTCAGCTTAGACTTAACAGACATGCAAACTCTAACACAAATGTGTTTCATTGAATGTTTACTTTTTATGTTCACAATGTATACGCTGGCACTTTAGCAACAAAATATACTTTAAGTACCAAACGTAAAAGTGTTCATTATGTAGGATGGCAGTGTCCATTCGCAGCATGCCCGACCAGAGATTATGGCGTCAGATCAGTCTCAGTATTAATGAAGGCACGCAGAAGGAGTCACAAACGTATCTTGTGATTAATATGTAAATGACTCTCTCCACAAAAATATAGTTTAATTCAAACAATAGATATAGATATACATCTATATATAGATATAGATTATTTACTATAAACTGTTGAACCAGTCATTTGTGTGTAGGATTTCTGAGACCTTGACCACAAATGCATTTTTTCAACAGGGAATTATCTGTAGGCAATCAGATGTCTCCTCTATTTTCAACCAATCACATGAGCGCACCCCCACGAGGGAACACCCTTACGTCATATTCAGGCAGGGAACGGGTGGAAAGTGAAAGTAGGAGAGTCAACGTTTGTGGGGAGAAATGAACAAAACCAGCTGTTCTTGGGGGCCGCAAAGGGTTAGCCCACATTTTCATTGCATCATAGCCACCCTTACACTAGGCCTGAATTGCCTGATTACAATTAGAGTGTATGGTATGGTAGTACTGCGCATTCACTCCGCATTGGTGTAGAACTTGCATCAGGTAGCAAGGCTGTGGCTGTTGTTCTTTGTACTGTACAAGGATCACGATGCACTGAGGTAATGCATTCAGATCTTTTATTAAGATGTCAACTTGATGTTATAAAAATGATTACTAAGTGACAGCTCAGCTCTACTGATTTAACAATTAAAAAAAAACCCTAACGGACCTGTTACATACACAAATCTATCTGTACGCAACAATGAAATTATAACTCGGGTGATTATTCATTAAAGAGGAATCACGGTTAATTATTGAACAAAGGATTTATCCTCATCTACTTCCTCAATATGTTTTAAGTGACTTAAGTAACAGTGAATAGCTAGACTCTGGATGCCCGCTAAGTCTTAAAAATTATCTGAAACTTGCACACATTCCCACAATTGTCACTCTTCAGACATAATATCATAGGGTGTTCATTCATACAAACTTACTTTTGGCCATAACAGCCTGAAGTGACCGAGCGGAACTTTAACCTTACAATATCTTAAATTTGAGGCTGAATTCCCCTTAATTTTTCAACCAAAATGTTTTTTAGTTTGTTTTCTGCAGCAGCATAACGTCAAAGCTGCTCGTTTACATGAAAACGTCTTCACCAAACATGATCACACAGGACATCCCCGGTTAAAGGAGGAGTTCCTACCTGGAGGAGTTGGACAGAGAGACGGAGGAGCCCGATGGCCGATGTCGGCGGCGTCCTCGCGGTGGGGAACCCAGCCCGGGGCGTCTCCTGGGGGATTTGGACCGACGCCAGGGGTCCTTCCACTCATCTGGTCGCCTCATTACAGGAACATCCTCCTTCTTGGAGGGAGGCTCCATCGGCCTGCTGAGAAAATTAAAAAGATGAGCAATGGCTGGTTAGGTTCAAGTGTCAGTTTAGCTGCTGGGCTACAAGCAAGGCTTAAGACTCTTTGATAACGCTAACAGTTAGGGCTGGCTCAGGTTTACAGTTAGGGCTGGCTCAGGTTTACAGTTAGGGCTGGCTTAGGTTTACAGTTAGGGCTGGCTCAGGTTTATAGTTAGGGCTGGTTCAGGTTTACAGTTAGGGCTGGCTCAGGTTCGTAGTTAGGGCTGGCTCAGGTTTGTAGTTAGGGCTGGCTCCGGTTTATAGTTAGGGCTGGCTCAGGTTTACAGTTAGGGCTGGCTTAGGTTTACAGTTAGGGCTGGCTCAGGTTTACAGTTAGGGCTGGTTCAGGTTTACAGTTAGGGCTGGCTCAGGTTTGTAGTTAGGGCTGGCTCAGGTTTATAGTTAGGGCTGGCTCAGTTTCTCCTTGGACCAGCCCTTCCATATGCCGCTATAGGCCTAGACTGCTGGAGGACTTCCTATGATACACTGAGCGCCTCTCTCCATCTGCATGCATTGATGTCCCATTAATGAATGTTTGCCATGGATCGTGGACATGCCCTGACTGACACCCACTGCAACCATTATTATTATTAGTGGCAATTCTATTACTGCTACTATTAATCATTGTATTATCATTATCATATAGCCACTACTGCTGCTTTTATTATTAGTGGTGATCATTTTTCTATTAGTTCTGCTGTAAGTGCTACTATTGTTAACACTACCATCACATGTATAATTTCTGTCAAATGGATTGATGTTGTAGTCATTTTAATATGTTGTTCATTCTATTGCACAATCAACATCCCTCCTCAGTTCTCCGAGGTTTCTTCCATATACTTATCCGATACAATTCCTATAAATAAGCAATACAAATCTGATCTTTTGGATAATCATCTGTTTATATTTTACATATTATCTTCTCTCTGTAATTGTCTTTTTTGTTAAGAGTAATGAGGCAGTGATTTTACACTCACACAATAAACCTACTCGCACAGCATGAATATTTAACATGAGAAGGAAATGTGTGCTGCTTAAACACTTGCCTCGTGAGGCCTTGCCGTTTGGCATACACAAAGGCTTGTTTTTCCTCCTACAGAATGTCATACAATTTTGCATGTTAGGCGTATTGATGGATTCTTTGTTTTTCTATTACTCCATAAAATTCAAAACATGCACATTTGCAAACAGATATGTAAAAGAGCCTCTTTACAGGACTCCAGTGGATTTGAATCTAATCAGTCAATATGTGGTTGAAGTGTCAGCTTTAATTCAACGGATAAAACTAAAATATCACATGAACTGTTTAGGAATCACAGCCATTTTGAAGCAGTCCCCCACATTTTCAGAGGCTCAAAAGTAATTGGAAAATTGTCTGACCAACATGGACAGGTGTGGTCTGTTCTGTCACTATTTCATGATAAATGATGCCGACAATAGGATTCAAAATATATTAGCATTTGGTAGCTGGTCCATGGAACTCTCAGCATGCGGACCAAAAAGGTGTCAATGCAAGTGAAGGAGAACATTACAAACACTTAACAAACCCATCAGACAGATAGCAGAAACATTCTTAAAAAGAAAGAAGACCAAAAAGCCCTGAAGACCACAGAAGACATCTAAAGTTGGATGATGGCAGAATTCTTTCCTTGGTGAAGAAAAACCCTTCATAACATCTACTGAAGTCAAGAACACTCTAGAGGATGTAGGCGTTCCATTATTAAAGTATACGATCAAGAGACGCCTTCATGAATCTAAATACAGAAGGTTTACAACAAGGTGAACACCACTGGTACCACTGAAGAACAGGCTTTAACAGAAAACATCTGAAACAGACTGACCAGTTTGGGAACAAGATTCTTTGGACAGATGAAACCAAGATGAACTTGTACCAGAATGATTAGAAGAGAAAAGTGTGGAGAAGGAAAGGAGCGGCTCATGATCTGAAACAATCCACATCGTCTGTCTGGAGGCGGTGCTTTGGATGGGCATGAATGGCTGCCACTGGTGTTCATTGGCGATGTCACAGCTGATGGAAGCAGCAGGATGAGTTCTGAGGTTCTGAGATTAAGCCTAATGCTACAAAACTGATTAGATGGCTCCTCACGATGCAGATGGATAATGACCTAAAACATGCTGTGAAAACAACCCAAGAGCTTCTTAAGGCAAATAAATGGAATTATTCTTCAATGGCCAAGTCACATGGGAGCTGATTTACAAAGAAACACTGGACAATTCCCAGCTAAGACATTTCATATCAACTTACATGGGACTTTCCCTAGCAGAGAGGCCGATGTTTATTTTTGCAACAAAAAAAATAAAAAATCTTCAAAAGGTGTATCTAAATATTTGTTGGAGGAAATGAACTAAGATTGCGTTTGCTGTTAGGACATACATTGCAGCAGAGCTCCGGCGGGAGTCTATGAACGAGGCAAGTGTGTTTCTTTAGCTTGTTTAGGTGTGTGTAATGACAGCAGGGAGGTCCGGCGTCGGTTGTAGGCTGGGAAGCACCAAAGGCCCCACGAGACGACATCGTCACCATAATCGAGTCGCGCTCTGATCTTATTCCGACTCTAAACATATAGAGTGTCCGTCCTTCGGTGTACCCGAGCACATAAACAGGCACATATCCCACAGCGAATGAGAAATTCCGAAGGAGTGATGCAAGAGCTAACGAGTGATGTGAGAGCTAAAAATACAATCACAACACGGGAGTTATTTTTAGCTCTCAAATCTGTTTTCTTATCAACAGAACGGTTCCTTAGAGGAAATAAGAGAAAAAAGGAAGCGGTGCCAATAAACCTCACTGTGCAGATGGATAATGACCTAAAACATGCTGTGAAAACAACCCAAGAGCTTAAGGCAAATAAATGGAATTATTCTTCAATGGCCAAGTCACATGGGAGCTGATTTACAAAGAAACACTGGACAATTCCCAGCTAAGACATTTCATATCAACTTACATGGGACTTTCCCTAGCAGAGAGGCCGATGTTTATTTTTGCAACAAAAAAAATAAAAAAATCTTCAAAAGGTGTATCTAAATATTTGTTGGAGGAAATGAACAAAGATTGCGTTTGCTGTGTTAGGACATACATTGCAGCAGAGCTCCGGCGGGAGTCTATGAACGAGGCAAGTGTGTTTCTTTAGCTTGTTTTGGTGTGTGTAATGACAGCAGGGAGGTCCGGCGTCGGTTGTAGGCTGGGAAGCACCAAAGGCCCCACAAGACGACATCGTCACCATAATAGAGTCGCGCTCTGATCTTATTCCGACTCTAAACATATATATATTGCGCTATATTTCCTGCTAATTAATTGCAGGTAACCTTACCTCATAAAATAAAGTTTGCACTCTGGTCATCTCACTTCAGCCATTTTTTTTTTTTTATGGCAGCTAAATGGTTTTGTGAGTCAAGCAGACAGACCGACCACACTGTCACAAATGCTGCATCATGACAAACTGAACTGTTTGTATTACAGCCTATATCGTCCGATCCCGCTGACTTTCACCGCACCAGAAACAAAAACTCAGCACCCTCTAGTGAACTGGAACAGCCTTTGTTAACCAACTGTCAATTACATCAGAGGAAATATCACAGTTTCACAAACACTAACCTCTGTGGGAGAAAAATGTATGCGTGTCTTGAAATTCATTTGTGTAAAATCAACCGTATCCATGTATAGTCACATTCGTACTGTGATCACTGTCGTATGTTATTCACGTCACCGAGACGGGGAGTCTCGTATTGCGGTCTTGGAGCCCGGGTGAAGATAGAAGGGATGACGTAGATAAAACGAGTAGGGCAAGATTTCTAACGCAGGGGAAGAACGGGAGCCGGTCGCTGTGACGGGCGGCCTGAGGGGAGCTCGCGAGGAGACGAGTGTGGAAGGAGACGGTGGTTCATCAAAAAACCCTGTTATGACTTGTTCTCCGAGGTGAACAGTGCAACTTGTCTAGAGGACAGTTCAGAGGAGGAGGACAGCTCCGAAGAGAGGGGGGACGACGACGACGACGACACACACTTATTTGCACATAAAATTTGTCCGAATATGCTCTGATGAATTTTAGCATGCAGTTAACACACCAGTCATAATTATGTTTTAATGAAAACTCGCATTAATGCCAATGTGAAGAGTGGTTCATGTGGATTTTGAAAAGTGACCGATAGTGACAGATTAATATTTAAAGAAAGTGTCACTTTGGACTTTGTGACGTTTGCACTAGCTCAACCCGAGGGGAAATACTGGTATGTTCTACTATGAAACAGAAACTGCCTTTGGATAATGTGCGGCATAAACCGTTTGAAGCTTAGAATCACATTTAACGAGGAAGAATAAACAAATAACACCCAGATCAATGAGAAACAGGGAAACACGGTCTTCAGCTAAAAACAGAATCACAACACGGGAGTTATTTTTAGCTCTCAAATCTGTTTTCTTATCAACAGAACGGTTCCTTAGAGGAAAGAAGAGAAAAAAGGAAGCGGTGTCAATAAACCTGCGAGGCCCGTGGAGAACAACAAAAGGTAACAGGATGTTTACAGGGCTGTTGTAGGTTTAGTGAGTCTGCCTGAGGAGCCTTCTGGAGAGAGGAGGCTTCAACCCGTTGAACGTCACGGTTACTTCTTTATTACAGAGCAGCTGTTCAAAAACACACAGAGTGACTCCAGGACGCTGACACATGGCACTTCACACCAACTGAGGCAACCAGCTTGCATTAACCTGTTTTTTAAATGTAACATACAAATGGGTCCAAATTCACAACTTTTTATATATTTAAAATAAATGTAATTACACATGTGGTAAGGCATCTTCTGACTAAACGGATTCTTATTAGGGCCCGAGCACCAACAACGTCGGGCCGCGAGGTCCCTATTGAAACTGTAGGAATTATTATTATTATTATTATTTTTCTCTCAAATGAATCGCCTTTTTGGGGGCTTTATCATATCCTAAAACTCCCCATATTTGGCAAGCATACCAGGACTGCGAGAAAATTTTATAATTTATGGGTCCCATGCTTAAGTATGAAAAAATTGCTCGCTAGCGCCCCCTAGAAGTCTGACCGGCAACTCTTACCCATTGTGTCCGATTTACTTGAAATTCGACACACATGTCCACCTCCACCTACTCTACAAAAAAGCCAATCAGACCCCTAAGCTCCGCCTACCAATATTTTCCACCATTTTGAATTTTGTGAAAAACACATTTTCACAAATTCCTCCTACAACCAAGGTCTGATTGGTACCAAATTTGCTGTGGATCATTATTGGATCTATATCATCAAAAGTTACTAAAAGGTTGTTGATAACCCATTGCAATAGGAACATATGGACCAATGAATTTCATAGGGGCGTTGCCTTTTACAGCAATACATATAACTTCAAAACCATGTGGCCTATCGTCACGAAATCTGGTGTGTATGTCCACATTGTGTTCTGTAACAAACACTCACATTTTTATTCCATACAACCACTCAGGGGCAATACAGTAATACTCCCATTTTTTGCATTTTTAGGCATTTTTCATCGTTTTCAGGCATTGTACTTTAACAAACTTCTCCCACAAAATGTATGCGATCAACTTCAAATTTGGTCAGGGTGATCTAAAGACTTTAATGATGAAAATTTGCAAAAATGGTCTACTGACATTGAACGACCTTCGTTTTATGTGGCGCCCATGTCACGCACATTTCGTGCCGTTCGCCACGAAAGAGGAAGTTGTTGTAACTCCAAGGTACTTTATTCAATCTGCCCCAAACTTGTTATGCATGATGCTGGTCCAGTCTTGAGCACATTCCCATGCCAACATTTTCAAAAAGTCATAGCGCCACCTACTGGCAAAAGGAAATGACAAGTTTTATACTTTGATGTACTCTGACTAGGAAGTTACCCAGATCAGTCTTTAATATGGTAAGGTAAGCCCTAAGACATTGATGATGCTTCATCATGAATATTGTGAGTTGATGCAAAACGCTGTTGCGGTGGCAACGCGTCATTCGCCATGAAAAATTAAGCTTATTTTTATGTGGCTTAGGATGCTCAACAAGCCTTGGAACTTTACACAGGTGTCATAGGTGATGTAAATAAATATTTCATTTGGCTTTTTGGCTTGACTGTTTCAAATTACCTCGATAGCGCCCCCTACAAATATTCAAATACGCAGCCCCAGTGCTACGTTTGACCTACATTTATGAAATTTGGTAGGCCCATGTATCACATGGATACTTAAAAAAAAGTCTTTTGGGACCGTGCTCTAAAATTAACAGGAAGTCGGCCATTTTGATTTTTGTGTGAATTTTCCCTTGATTTCCAGTCGTTATACTTTAACGAACTCCTCCTAGGGAATTAATCAGATCAACTTCAAATTTGGTCAGTACAGTCTGAAGACCCTTGTGATGAAAAGTTACTCAAAGATTGTTATTTCGTGAAAGGCCGTTGCCGTAGCAATGCATTATTCGCCATGAAAAACGAAGGTCTTTTTGAGCGACTAAACATGCTCCAACCAGAACCAAACACATTTAAAATCATGAATGTAGTTTTCTAATGTGATTTTAATGTTTCAGATTGGCAAGTTGGCTCAACAGCGCCCCCTACAAAATTTTGCCGATGCAGCCCTCGAAATACGTTTGACCTAGATGTGTGAAATTTAATAGGCACATGTATCACATATAGACTTAAAAAAAAGTCTCTTGTGACAATACTCTAAAATCAACCGGAAGTCGGCCATTTTGATTTTTGTGTGAATTTTCCCTTGATTCCTATTCGCTATACTTTAACGAACTCCCCCTAGGGACTTTGTCAAATCCACTTCAAATTTGGTCTGTACAATCTAAAGATCTTTGCAATTAAAAGTTACTCAAAGCTTTACGTTTGATGGAATGACATAGCCGTGGTGTGGCGGCCATTTTACGTGATTCGCCATTAAACAACAAGCTGATGTAACTCCACTGGACTTGCTTAAATCTGTCCCAAAGTTGCCATACTTGATAACAGTCACTGCCTGAGGATGTCTACAAGCCAATTTTCACTCAAAGTCGTAGCGCCACCTACTGGCAACAGGAAGTCAGCGTTATGTGACAGACGGAATCTGATTTACATGACATTGACATGTGGTCTGCACTTGATGTAGAGCAACCTAATGCATGTTTGCGTGTGTTCTGTAGCGCCACATAGTGGATGCAGAAACTGGTGGAATATTTGCACTACATAATTTCCAGCATCGCAGAGTCCAGCGGGAAAAATATGTTAAACTCCGGGACGCGCTGTCCGATGATCAAAGACATTCGCGGCCGCGTCTGCCGGCGTCCCGCCAGTACCCCCGAGACGCGGGAAGGTGCGAGGGCCCGTCCATCGCTGCTTGCAGCTTTAATTCACTATTGGTAACCTAAACCGATACAAAATGAGGATATATTTTCCGCATGAGCAACAGAGTAGTATGTAAGAGTTGATCAGATTGTTGCACTAATTAGGAATATACTTTAGAAATAAATAAATTTATTACAGTTGTCATATACATATACATATACACGAATACCTTGCGGTTGCCGGACAACCATCTCTACCCACTGAGCCACGATGTCCTCTCTTTAAATCACACAAGACCAGTTTTTGACAAATTCATTATTCTGGCAAGTCACAGGTGTTGCAGAAATATAATTAGTATGCATATACATTTTTACTGCTAAGTAATATTATGAAAAAATGCAGAACTCCTCCATACTATTAAACCAAATATTAGATAATGTTCTACTACTGTGTTGCAGTAAAGTAACTTCTGCAGTCGCAGTTTTTTGTAGAAAAATAAAAAAATATTACTGGAGATAAGTGATTAAATAAAGCCTCTTAGAAAATCAAAAGTTGAAATGCGACGTCAAGTTATTGTGAATATTCTGTACTTTACACAGTATATGTCTGAAATCGTTCACTCACATTTCTCAATGGGGACCACTTTCCACAGTCAAAATCTTCCACTGGAAAACATGACGCAGAAATAACGCTCCGTATGTATTTCTACATTTTCCCCAAGTGCAGAAAAGTCCAACTGCGTAGATCTCAGAGGATTAAGCATTCCCACAGAAATGAGTCGCTCAACCTGGAAAGGATTTCTACGTCGCCTCCGGCAGGTAATATTGCCTAACCGCTGTACGTAAAATTAAGCTTATTTTTATGTGGCTTAGGATGCTCAACAAGCCTTGGAACTTTACACAGGTGTCATAGGTGATGTAAATAAATATTTCATTTGGCTTTTTGGCTTGACTGTTTCAAATTACCTCGATAGCGCCCCCTACAAATATTCAAATACGCAGCCCCAGTGCTACGTTTGACCTACATTTATGAAATTTGGTAGGCCCATGTATCACATGGATACTTAAAAAAAAGTCTTTTGGGACCGTGCTCTAAAATTAACAGGAAGTCGGCCATTTTGATTTTTGTGTGAATTTTCCCTTGATTTCCAGTCGTTATACTTTAACGAACTCCTCCTAGGGAATTAATCAGATCAACTTCAAATTTGGTCAGTACAGTCTGAAGACCCTTGTGATGAAAAGTTACTCAAAGATTGTTATTTTGTGAAAGGCCGTTGCCGTAGCAATGCATTATTCGCCATGAAAAACGAAGGTCTTTTTGAGCGACTAAACATGCTCCAACCAGAACCAAACACATTTAAAATCATGAATGTAGTTTTCTAATGTGATTTTAATGTTTCAGATTGGCAAGTTGGCTCAACAGCGCCCCCTACAAAATTTTGCCGATGCAGCCCTCGAAATACGTTTGACCTAGATGTGTGAAATTTAATAGGCACATGTATCACATATAGACTTAAAAAAAAGTCTCTTGGGACAATACTCTAAAATCAACCGGAAGTCGGCCATTTTGATTTTTGTGTGAATTTTCCCTTGATTCCTATTCGCTATACTTTAACGAACTCCCCCTAGGGACTTTGTCAAATCCACTTCAAATTTGGTCTGTACAATCTAAAGATCTTTGCAATTAAAAGTTACTCAAAGCTTTACGTTTGATGGAATGACATAGCCGTGGTGTGGCGGCCATTTTACGTGATTCGCCATTAAACAACAAGCTGATGTAACTCCACTGGACTTGCTTAAATCTGTCCCAAAGTTGCCATACTTGATAACAGTCACTGCCTGAGGATGTCTACAAGCCAATTTTCACTCAAAGTCGTAGCGCCACCTACTGGCAACAGGAAGTCAGCGTTATGTGACAGACGGAATCTGATTTACATGACATTGACATGTGGTCTGCACTTGATGTAGAGCAACGTAATGCATGTTTGCGTGTGTTCTGTAGCGCCACATAGTGGATGCAGAAACTGGTGGAATATTTGCACTACATAATTTCCAGCATCGCAGAGTCCAGCGGGAAAAATATGTTAAACTCCGGGACGCGCTGTCCGATGATCAAAGACATTCGCGGCCGCGTCTGCCGGCGTCCCGCCAGTACCCCCGAGACGCGGGAAGGTGCGAGGGCCCGTCCATCGCTGCTTGCAGCTTTAATTCACTATTGGTAACCTAAACCGATACAAAATGAGGATATATTTTCCGCATGAGCAACAGAGTAGTATGTAAGAGTTGATCAGATTGTTGCACTAATTAGGAATATACTTTAGAAATAAATAAATTTATTACAGTTGTCATATACATATACATATACATATACACGAATACCTTGCGGTTGCCGGACAACCATCTCTACCCACTGAGCCACGATGTCCTCTCTTTAAATCACACAAGACCAGTTTTTGACAAATTCATTATTCTGGCAAGTCACAGGTGTTGCAGAAATATAATTAGTATGCATATACATTTTTACTGCTAAGTAATATTATGAAAAAATGCAGAACTCCTCCATACTATTAAACCAAATATTAGATAATGTTCTACTACTGTGTTGCAGTAAAGTAACTTCTGCAGTCGCAGTTTTTTGTAGAAAAATAAAAAAATATTACTGGAGATAAGTGATTAAATAAAGCCTCTTAGAAAATCAAAAGTTGAAATGCGACGTCAAGTTATTGTGAATATTCTGTACTTTACACAGTATATGTCTGAAATCGTTCACTCACATTTCTCAATGGGGACCACTTTCCACAGTCAAAATCTTCCACTGGAAAACATGACGCAGAAATAACGCTCCGTATGTATTTCTACATTTTCCCCAAGTGCAGAAAAGTCCAACTGCGTAGATCTCAGAGGATTAAGCATTCCCACAGAAATGAGTCGCTCAACCTGGAAAGGATTTCTACGTCGCCTCCGGCAGGTAATATTGCCTAACCGCTGTACGTAACTCATCGGTGAACACAATGGCAAAAAGGCGGGTGTTGGCTCGAAACTGTTGACAATAGAAGTCCCACAATTTCATAACCAGAAACGAAGAGTGCGGGCTGTGTTGTCAGTCATAATCTGGTGGTGATGAGATTAGTCCATTCTGAATCACGAGGAGGGAAGGGTCCACAGACGGAACTTTACAGAGGACTTGAAAGAACGCAGACCGAGTTGTAGTATTTTTTCGGGCATATTTAGAGGAATACCTTTTATCAGTACGTGGACTTTCTAATTACAAACGTCCATGTCTTTTGTGACAGGGAAACGTGAACACTAAATATAAAACCAGGTCTCTAACAAGGGCCCAGTAAACAAGATGATGTTGGTGCATGACTTTCATTTTGTGGAACCTGGTTTTATCGGTGTTGAATCTTACAATTATTGTCATACAATAAAAAAAAAATAACTTTGCCATCGACTAGTTTTGGGTTATTGTGAAGATATCCAACTTTAGAACGTCAACAACACTGCGGCTATCCATTTAGTATTTCTGGAAAATTTTAGACCATTGCTGACAATGTTGCAAATAAATGGGCGCGGCTGATTTATGTTACTAGTGGAATTTTTCAGGATTTCAGCATCATTGAGACAAGGATCTTTGACTCACCAGGTGATTTGATTTGTTTCAAGGAAGTAGTGACCGCGAGGTCTTTTTAGGAATGGGTGTCGTTTGGGTTTTTTCCGATACCGGTGCTAAAACGATACCGGTGCCTAAACGGTGACTGAACCGATACTTAAAAAAAACAAACACACAAAACGACGATTGACGACATTAAAGAAAGGCTTTTTTTTTTTTATTGCCAAGGCAATTTGTTTTCTTCAAATTGAACAATATATTAACTGTTTGAAGTATACTATGAATATAAATACATACAAAACACTTGGCTTCAAACTACAGCTTCAAACTTTTTAACTTCAAACTATGAACAATATATTAACTGTTAACAACAGTTTACAGTATACTTAAATAAATATAAATAAACTTCAGCAATTCTTTTGCAGAAATATGAGCATATTTGCCTTGGCACCGAAAGGAAGCAGCGAAATCTGCGTTGCGTTTCGGTCCGGTAGGCACCGGTCGTATAGGTTGTGTGCCATATTGGCACCGGTTTTCGGTACTCAACCCCAGGTCTTTTACATCGTGCCATCGGGGTCAGCTGTTTCATCATATAGTCGGCTCAATGCAGATGCAATAAGCAGAAAAGCTGACTACAAAGCAATACAATATGAAGACACCCAATCTTTAGAAAAACTGATAGAGCAAACATTCAATACCTCTAAATTTACAAAGAACTCACCGAAATTACAACAGTTTCTCTGGAATCATTATCATGGACCGAAAAGCATCTACAACTTTGTCCACGCAGTTTTACAACGCTTCATTGAAACCCAGGATATGGGAACAATTAATACTATATAACAACAAAGACTTCATAAAGACAGGAAGACAACAAGCTGAAAGAGTGGAGCTCAGAGAACAGCGTCACAGGACAGCAGGCTCACCAGAGGGTGATGATAACCGCCCAGAACATCATCGGTACCATCTACTGAGCATCAGTGATATTGATGACAGGAGGAGCCTGCGAAGAGCTAAAGGGATGTTTAAAAGACAAAACCCACCCAGCAACAACCTGTTCACCCTGCTGCCATCTGGCAACAGATACAGAAGCTGTCGTTTCAGCAGACTTCAGAGCAGCTTCTTTCCTCTGGCTGTGAGATTCATCCTCCACCCTCCACACATACGCTTTTTTCTTGTTTGTTTTCTTTCCTATGTAGCAAATTGAGACTACAATCTAAATTTTGTTGTGCAACCCTGTTATACAAAGACAAATAACAACCTCGTAACGCTACTCGTCCCAGACAACCTTTGTAGAACCGATTGCTTAAACATCCAAAGGAGAAAAGGAAACGATCACTAATGGTTTCACACATTCCCTTCTTCAACCTCTCACTGGCACTCACACTACCGATCGTCACTGAATCTCTGTAGCAGATTCCAGGCGGCTACACACAATCTACGTCAACAAAGTTACCAAACTTCTTCAAAATATCCAGAAGTAGTGCGCAAACTTCTCTTCTAACCTAAAATAGAAGTACTGCCTCGCAGCTGTATGCCCCTGCCAACCAGTCAAGTTTACATGTATGTGTGCCATCATCTTATTCTAACAGACATTTTATTCTAACGGACGAGATGCACTCACTTTGGTGGCAGGCTGAGGGGAGAGCGCGGCTTCAGTTTGTCCTCGTCTTTCTTCTCCCTGGCTTCTCGAGGGGGACGCATCCTCGGCCTCTCCTTCTCGTCCCGCTTCATCCGGTCCCTCTCCCACTCCTCTTTGCGCCTCATCCTCTCCTTCTCTCGCTCGCGCTCCCTCTCCCTCTCCCTCTGCCGGCGCTCCCTCTCCCGGTGATCTCGCTCCCTCTCCCGGTCTCGGTGCCGCTCCCGAGGGTCCCGGTCCCGTTCGCGCTCCTGTCCAGAGGGGGATGCGTGTTCAGTTTTGTCCGTGGCAATTATTTCATTCCTATTCAATTCTTAA
>NW_027176483.1:19659754-19684754 GCF_023349555.1 Cebidichthys violaceus | reverse complement strand
GCCTATCGCTTGAATTCAAGAGTGAAATACAATGGAGGCTGCAGAGCAGTGCTGCCACTTTAGATCGGTTCTCAATACCTCTATTGTCAAGCCATAACTGCTATCTCTACATTTAAAAGCTAATCGTTTTCAAAATGTACTAAACAAAAAAAAGAAAGAATTCCACACGAGAGAGCAGTAACCCCCGCCCCCATTCACCTGCAGCCAGCCAATCACCTCACACCGATTAACAAATGATCCAAACGATGCTCACTCACATCAATCTCTCCTTCATCAATCTCCCCATCATCCTCATCCTTCTTCTTGTCTCTGAAGGAATCTCTGCGCATCCTCTCAGGCCCTTTGGAGTCACCTGACCTCTTGAATTCACTGTCCTTAGGAGACGGGGGGAGGATTGGTTTCTTCTCCTTCTTCTTATTGCTTTTGTCTTCAGTCGCTTCCTCTTCTTCTCCCTCCACTTTTGCGTCTTCCTCATCGTCCTCTTCCTCGTGTATAGGGATACTGGGCTCCTCCGGGACCTCCTCGTCGTAATCAAGTTCGTGCTCGTCCAGCTCCCGGGAAACAGACGCCGGGTCGTCCTTCATCTGCCTCACCACGACAGCTCTCCTCCTCTCCTCTTGCTCAGCTCTCATCCCTTCAACCTCCTCTTCCTCCCGAGCCTTGCTTTTGTCTTCCTCCCCCTCATCATCATCCCGCTCAGCTGTCTCAGGATCTGCAGAGTCGTTCTTTCTGTAGTCCCTGTATCCTTCCTCCCCGTCTTCTCCATCCTCTTCAGGAATGAAGCTATTGCCCTGTTCTGAGTCTGGAGACTGTGGGGTGTCAATGACTCCATCCTCTTGCGCCTCTCCTTCCTTCTCATCCAACTGTTGCTCCTGCGGACCATCTTCATCTCCCTCCATTAGCACAATGGTCCCATCCTCCTGTCCCATCCCTTCTGTTTCTCCGTCAGGCTCCTCGTCCTCCGCATCAGAGACAAAGTCAGGGACCACCTCATCGTCTTCTTCCCTCTCCTCCTCTAATTCCGAATCTCCTCCTTGACTCTCCAACACCTCATCATCATCCTCCTCCTCCTCCTCAAGCCCCCCATTCTCCTCTTCCTGGACTATCTCACTGTCAGAGATGAGCCCATCCTCCTCTTCATCAGGAGAATCCAGCAGCTCACTGTCAGAAAAGCCCTTCTCCTCCTCCTCAGGAGACTGAGGGGACTGGGTAGGGCTTTCAGGAGTATCCATCAGGGAATATTCTGGTGTAAACAGAACAACCGCAGTCTGCAAAAAAACACAAAAAAAAAAACACAGTCAACATGTAATATCCTAACTGCACCCACACTTTTGATAGTAAACTTTTGCATTTCTATGTAATCAAAATACATCAGTCCATATAAATCCCTGTCAATTTAAGATATCACAGGTTACATCCAAGGTGGAATAGGGATTTCAGAACATCAACTAACCAATTATAAAGACTTATTTGCTAACAGCTAAATACCACAATGGAGTTGATGGAGAAATACTGACAGAATGAACAGACCGTATAACACGAGTATTTACAGATACGGAACTTAATATTGTATGTATCTTAAACAAATGAGCAAATCATTGCCAGACCTTCAAATTGGGTTTGGCATATGTGAGACTCTAAATAATAAAGTAGACTAAAATATTGGACTAAATAACACAGCAATGTACGACAGGAAAACTAACTTTGTATTTCTGTGCTTTGGAATTTGCCTGAGCAAATACAACTAGCTAGCTTGCAAATAACTGGCTAACGTCATATCAATTGACAGAAGAATAACTTTAATTTAAAAAACCTTTCATGTGACAGCAAGCCATAATGGCATAGGTAAAGTCGACAAGAGAAGTTGTCTTAATGAAAGTTAGATTCCAGTGCTGCTAATTTAACAGCAAATGAACAGCTTAGCAATAGCAAGCTAGCTAACAACTAGCGTTAACGTTATCTGCATATGGTAGGAGCTAAAAAAAACTCAAAAAACGTTACTGCAAATGTCTCGTAAGGGTTTCATGGTTCCATCAGAAAGTGCACGTTACCTACTAACGCGCACATAGTGACACAACATGTCCATGTTTGTAAATACTTTAGTTCAGCTGCGCCGTAAAATAACTGGTATTACACTTCTAATGACTGGGTCGCAACAAGGCCCATAACTTCAACGTCAACGCGGAGAGCTTGCTAACCACCGAGCACACTGCCCACACCGAGCAGCACATCGTCCTAGACGACTTTAAACAGCTAAACCGTTAATCCTTGGTGCAAAACGAACCGGACACCGCCACTAGAACAATGAGCGGTCATTGCAGCCCACTCGTCTGTCTTTCAATAAAGAATGCATCCATCCCTGTAGCTAACTATAAGCTAACTTTGCTAGCTGCTAACAACCACACATTTTTTCATTCACCTTGCCGACCCGGAGCTCTTCAAAGACAGCGCTGCTGCGTTAAGAACTGCCCTCTCCTGCTGATGTTGTTTTTTTTTTACAGCGTACAATAAATATTTTACGGGTTAATTTAACAACTATGGTGGAGAAAATATTACAGTCCTCACGCCACAGCGAGAGCGGCCATTACCTCGACGTCATCAACATACGACAACCCATTAGAAAAAAAAAACCGCGCAGGAAATGAATAAGGACCGATCTGAGATCATTATGTGGGTCAGATTGTTGACCCTAGTAACGTGAACACGAGAACCAAATCCGATTTGCGTTCAGCGAAGCACCCTGACCGATGAACACAAACGAATTGTATTCGCCATAACGGCTGATGATACGATGTAATGTTATATTTCTTTATTGTTTCTGTGCAAATTTAAAATGGATAGGAATTACTTTGATAACATTAAACATTTACATACAGTGTTTGAATTCAAAGTTACTGTGAAGTTAATCAAGCTTGGCAAAAAATAATTTGAAAAAACTGTAGTGTGTGTGTGTGTGTGTGTGTGTGTGTGTGTGTGTGTGTGTGTGTGTGTGTGTGTGTGTGTGTGTGTGTGTGTGTGTGTGTGTGTGTGTATGTAACCCTTCTAGACCTTTCTGAACATTTGTACATTTCTGGACACCTGACTGGATATTTACTTTCCTGGATGATTCACTTTTTGGACACTCGTACATTTCTAATCATTTACCTCAGTGGATATTTGTCTTCCTGGACACTTACCTCTCTGGAAATTTACCTTAGTGGACCCGTACTTTCCCAGTTACTTAACTCTCTTGAGACTGGATACTTAACTGTCTGGACATTTACATTTTTGGATACTTTCATTTCTGGATAATTCTCTTCTTTACGTTACCTATACTCACACAGGCCCCTCCCTCTACTGGAATCAAGGGGTAGAGTGGGTCTGGAGCCCTTTGAACACAATCCGGCTGCCACATAACTACATGACTACACTGATTCTGACCAGCTAGACGTTAGTTGCCTTAGCTCACATTGCGTTCAACGTAACATGCCAACGCATGAATTGGCCTGAGCAGATGTAACTTTGCCTCACTGTCCCCCGCATTGGGTGAAAGACAAAAAGCATTCAGCTGTATAACCCTTAGCCTGAAATAACCTTACGTTCTGGGGAACAAATAAGGGATTTGGTCTAGAGTAGCCCCACTGCGGTCATCGCAAAGCAGCAAGCAACTAGGGTGCACCGACATGGCGCACCGACTGTCTTAGCTTAGCTGAGGTCAGTACAAGTGTCTTCAGATAGGAGCGCTCCAGAGGCTCAAGAGGACCCACCAACGACTGTTCGCACAGCGGGGAAGAGGCACGCGAGTGTTGTCTCCTGACCCCCTACGCCTGTTGCTGCCTCCTTCTCTCCGACAGAGGAGGGACGAGGGATAAGTTGCGGAAAGGCTTTCTCTGGACTTGGCCATGACGATGAGGTTGTTGATATAAAAGAAGACCCTCATGACACGTTAGAGCTGTGTCCACACATCTGCTGGAGGTGTGGGGAGGCCAGGGAACAGCAAAACGGCACCCTGTTATACTTGTAGGCTGTACCCTGGAAGGCAAAAATGCAAGAATTTCCTGTCTTTCAGAGCCACCCCGATATGAAATTATGCGTCAATAGTGGTTGATGATTGAGTGGTTGGTTAGCATACAGAACATGTTGCCGGCAATGCATCGGTTTAGGACGCAGAGTCTCAAAATGGGTCTGAACGCTCCCATCTCCTTGGGTACGCGGAGTTAAACCTTTTCTGTCTGTTGTGAGTGGGGTCGACAGATATGTTGATATGCTCCAAGCAGGAGCCGTCTGCTGACGCAGAGCCCTCTCTGGGCTTAGTTGCACCTGTTCACCGCGGCTGCGAGGAGGTCGCTTCTGGCGGGCCTCAGCCGAGGTGGCCCGAAAAGTGGAGCTGGCACGACGCGTGAGTGCCCCAGAGCCCTTGGGGTGCCCTATACTGCCGACGCTACCTCGTCCTGACCGTCGCATTGTTGTGCAAACACTGTTCTCTGTATGGTCTGCGTCAAGGCACTCAAGTAAGGTCCACGAAGCAGCAACTCCATCCGTAGAGATGAGCAGTCAATGGGCAAGTCGACGTTACTTAATGACTGTGGCTCAGAAGGTGGATCAAAAGATAGGCGGTTCGATCCCCAGCTCCTTCAGTCCAATGCGTCCTTGGGCAAGACGCTTAACCCCAAATTGCTCCCAAAGGCTGTGTGAATGGGTGTGAATAGTTATCCCTGATGAGCAGGTGACACCTTGCATTCATCAGTGAATGGGTCTGAATGGTGAATGATGACATGTAGTGTTAGAGCGCTTTGAGTGCTCAGAAGACGAGAAAAGTGCTTTACAAGTACAGTCCATTTACCATTTACAAGGATACAAATGATAGCAGACAGCAGTCTGTGCTGCTTTATATACAGTGGGTCTGCATGTATTTGGGTTCTGGATACATGTCTATCCAGATATTTAACATTTTGGACACTTAACCTTTCTAGTAACTTTCTTTTCTGGGTCTTCCATGTCTCCCTCCTCTTGATTTGTCTTTTTTCTCCCTCTTGTGTTGTTATTCTCTCCTCATTGTCTGTTGTTTCCAGCAACTTCCTCCAGCCCGTTGCCCCCAAGTTCTTGTCTTCATTACTTCAGGAATATCATCTGGAAGGAACGAATATGAACATTTGAATCTTGAATTCTACAGTTTGTTAAAGAAGATACCATTGATTAATAGTAAGTAATAAAGTAAGTTTCCTACTCAAAAAGGAGTGTAAAGACAATACAAAAGTATAACTTTTAATTTGCAAATGTTGTGGTGTTGAATGCATAACTTGAAATGGGCTCTTCATTCATGATTGAACTTGAGAGTTCAACAAAGTTTGAGAGAAAATGTACAATTTGAATATTTCATTAAAATGATATCATCAATGGTCAAAATAATAGAAACATGGATATCTCCTGGATGATTTTTAAATTGTATAGGCTATCTTATGGATATCAGTTATAATTAGTTTATTTCATTTCTTCATTTTCATTTATTCCAATATTTCTGAATTATGCCATCATATTTTGTATTATCTTTTCTTCCACTGCATGAATGGCATTGTATCGATCCAGTAAGCCTTAATGAATGGTTCATAAGGCCAATTTTCAGTTTGATTTACTCTTGCACTTTCAAAGCTTTCGGTTCTCTGGTCTCTTTCTTCCCTGATCACATCTGATTTGTGGAAGGCTGCATACTTTCAGCCTCTAGCCACTAGATGGAAGCAGTTACCTTCCATCCAATGACGACAGCATACAGACGCTTCAGAGGCTGGGCTCATAAGCAACCTAAAGACACTACCCAGGGCAGACTAAACTAGTGCATGGTTTTCTAGATTTCTATTTAAAAGTGACAATATGTTATAATACAAGAAACAAATATTAACCAGCTTCTTGAATAGTCACTTGGTATCAATCAACAGGTCTGTCTTGTCATAATTTGTGGAATTTCTTTACTTCTTAATGCTCTGGAGACCATCAGTTATTGTGTGCCGAGGTAGGTATACAGTGAGTAGCCCTATCTGACGACTGCAGTGATCCAAATTATGGCAAGAACTGTTCATCTAAAGACACTCCATCATTACTTTAAGACACGAAGGTCAGTTAATCTGGAAAATGTCAAGAACTTTCAATGTATGTTTGAAATGTCGCTAAAAAAAACAACAAACGTTATGATGAAATTTGCCTCTGCTGCAAAGGATACATTCTTTTACAGTTAACAGCCCCAGAAATCACCAAGTAGCCTCGGATCAGAGCCCACATAAAGGCTTCACAGGGTCAAGTTGCAGACACATCTCAACATGGGGGAGACGGCGTGAATCAGGTCTTCCTGGTCTAATTGCTGCAAAGAAACCACAACTGAGGGACAACAACAAGAAGAGAATCATTTTGGCCAAAAAACACAAGGAATTGATATTAGACCAGTGGAAATCCGTACTTTGGTCTAATGAGTCATTCTTCGATCATTTTTGGATCCAAACACCGTGTCTTTGTAAGACGCAGAAAAGATGAAGGGATGGAGCTGGATGTGTGGTTCCCACCACGAGGCACGGAGGGGAGGTGTGATGGTGCTTTGCTGGTGACGAGAGTGGTGGAGCGCTGCATCAGATGACTTGGCCTCCACAAGCAGCCGACCTGAAGCCTGTTGAGATGGTTTGGGATGCAAAGAGAAAGAAAGTGCTCAGCATATAAATGAACACCTTCAAGAGTAAACCGTTCCAGGTGACAATCTCATGAAGCTGGTTAAGATAATGCCAAGAGTGTGCAAAGCTGTCATCAAGGCAAAGTGACGTCATCAAGGAATCTAATACAAACAATAGTTTGCTTTGTTTACTCTTTTTTTTTTTTTGCTTACTACATAGTTCCAAATTTGTTATTTAAAAGTTTTGTTTTATGTCTTCAGCGTTAATCTACAATGTAGATAGAACATTTGAAAAAACAAAACAACATTAAATAAGGTGTCTCCCAAACTTCTGACTGGTACTATACACTTACACGTACACATACACATACATGTACACCTACACATACTTGTACATGTACACCTACACTTACACTTACACTTACACATACACTTACACTTACACTTACACATACACTTACACATACACTTACACTTACACTTACACATACACATACATGTACATGTACACCTACATCTACACCTACACCTACACTTACACTACACTTACACATACACTACACTTACACATACACATACACTTACACATACACTTACACTACACTTACACATACACTTACACCATACACTTACACATACACTTACACTTACACTTACACATACACATACACATACACTTACACTTACACTTACACATACACATACACTTACACTTACACATACACATACACTTACAATTCACTTACACTTACACTTACACATACACTTACACATACACTTACACATACACATACACATACACTTACACTTACACTTACACATACACTTACACATACACTTACACTTACACTTACATCATACACATACACATACACATACACTTACACTTACACTTACACTTACTCATACACATACACATACACTTACACTTACACTTACACATACACATACAACATACACTTACACATACACTTACACTTACACTTACACATACACTTACACTTACACTTACAGATACACATACACATACACTTACACTTACACATACACATACACTTACACTTACACTTACACATACACCATACACTTACACTTACACTTACACTTACACATACACATACACATACACTTACACATACACTTACACTTACACATACACATACACTTACACTTACACTTACACTTACACATACACTTACACTTACACTTACACTTACAGATACACATACACATACACTTACACATACACATACACTTACACTTACACTTACACATACACTTACACTTACACATACACATACACTTACACTTACACTTACACATACACATACACATACACTTACACTTACACATACACATACACTTACACTTACACATACAGATACACTTACACTTACACATACACTTACACTTACACATACACTTACACATACACATACACTTACACATACACTTACACATACACATACACTTACACTTACACATACACTTACACATACACTTACACTTACACATACACATACACATACACATACACTTACACTTACACTTACACTTACACATACACTTACACTTACACTTACACATACACATACACTTACACTTACACTTACACTTACACTTACACTTACACATACACATAAATTATTTAACTAAAGTACATTTGGAAGACAGTGTACCCTACAAGGTCTTGTCAAAATACTATATGTATATATGTATATATACAGTATATATATATATATATATATATATAATATATGCACTGTTTATATACACATTTTTAGTCCTTGTAGTGTACACTGTTTTCAAAATATAATTTAGTAATAATGATGATGATTCATGATATAGTTGTATTATTATGACAGTGAATTAACATAAATGTTTGTATTGAATACCAAACTGCATAAACTTCATCAGTGGGTATTTATTCGAGAAGTGAATGTGATAGAAGTAAATAAAATGTGGCAAAAACAACAACCTCATGTGTTACGTCACTGTCTACACTGAATGCACAGAGCATGAGAAATACTTTTTAAGAGTGAAATCCTCTCTGATTCACATCTCACATGTATTCACTCATATTCATATTTATATCATATTTGTTATCTTTGGACAGCAGATGGAAACACAGGCCATCACAAAGAGAAAATGTAAACTGCAGGTGACTCAGTGTGACTGTCATGCAAACAACAATAAGATAACTGAAAAATTGTAAACTGCAGTCATTAGCATATACATTTCAGTAATGTTGGTATGTTCAGCTTTGATTTGAAGTTCAGTGATGTTTAGAAAACAGTTTGGGTTTTGGAGTAATCAGGTTTTCAACTAAGGCTGTATTATATCGTTAATACCTTTCTGTGTAAATGAAAATTGTGAATGAAACTAATTTGCATTTAGCTTGGACCTCTTATATTCCTCTTGATGTCTCTGGATCCCATTGTAGAGTAAGCTGAATGGTTATGTTTGTAGGAGATGCTTCCCTTTAAACACATGAATCCCTGACAAGGGCCAGGAACCGGAGTGCACAGGAGGCAGCGACTACCAGACGCTTTGAGGGTGAATTGTCAAGCTGGAGGATAGACGACGCATGACTTCCTCTCACAAATTTTAAAAGTAAAACTATATCATGTTCCAGTTTTGACAGTTTGGTTTCCCTCTCAGTCGATGTGCCACATACAGCATGGGATATCAGATTGTTGTGTGAAGCATTGATTGCAACATTCAACCTGATTTATATGTATTACTGCCCAATGATATGGTTGATATTATCTCATTTTTGATCTCCAAAAGCCATATATTTAGATCATGGAAATCATCAGTTTATTGGGAGGCGTGCACCTTACCCCTGAATACAGACCTGCAAGTGAACCGACTGAAAGGGAAGGAAATTAACTGATTATGTTATACAGTGATTGGGGGAAGAGGGACCACTACCAAAGCTCTGTCCTCTTCTGTCAGGGCTGCCGAGCGTCATTGTGAAGGATAGTGTTGCACTTCATTCCTCTCCTTCTAATATAATTAAAAAATATTGATCTATGTATTAAATAATACAACCAGAACTGCGACTCTGTAGTATTCATATCTTTCAGATATCCATAACAATGATGGAGAGACAGTGGTGGACCCTGAGGGGCAGAGGCAAAAAAAATGCAAAATAGGCGAAAAAGGGCTCCAGCTGCCTGCGGTGGGGCTCCAGCTGCACATCAAGTTTTCTATTATGTAGGGCAGCTTGTATGGCACTGCATTATGTTTTTATTCAACAAAACGTTGGCAACTCCAATTGACTCGAAGACTGCAATTATGTTCACATATGTCCGTACATCATGATACAAGCTATGCCATGGTTATGTATTTACCATTGACATCAAACATCTTGCAGCCACCATTCTACAAAACATTTGTATTAACAAATGTTTATATATACAGCTGCATTTATGTGTACCGTTGCCATTGCGACACTTGTATCATGCTTACTTCCATATAAATACATCGCTGAAGGAGAGTCGGCAACAGTTGTACAGTAATGACTAAAATCAAGCGGTGGAGTTACAAAGTGCAGAGAGCCCAAGTCAATACTATGTAACAACTTAATGCTTCATCGCCTGATGATTGACAACTTTGTTTGACTCAGGTACGCATGGTGTAATTAACAAGCTAGCTAGCCAACTAGCCAAGCTAGCTAGCTTGTTAATTACACCATGCGTACCTGAGCCAAACAAAGTTGTCAACTATCGGATACCTTAGCTAGCTTGCTAATTCCAGCCTGCTTTAATGCTACACTGGCGTGCTTGCTGGTGACCATGCGGCCGACTGAGACAACACTTTAAGGCCCCACTGACATGTGTTGTTACCAACAACAATTGCAATTTTCTTTTGTACAAGTCAATGTCCATTCTTCTCCAATCTATTTCAAAGGTTTTAGATAACCAATGTCAGTCAAATCAACATAATCTGCTGTTAGTTATATGAATGATAATAGTATTTATAACACACATTATATATATTCTAGTCCTTTTTTTTTGCTGTGGCAGTGGTGGTGTATATACATGCTGCGGCCGGTAGCTCCCATGAATTTTGCTATATTTTTGTATTTTTTTTTGTTGTGTTTATCACTAATGACAGAATCTGCCAGTTTGGTCTGTTGTGTCACGGAGGGAGCTCTTGATGAGGACTCGGACGCAGAGTAGAGTTTCAGCTGACGATCTTTTTATTTCCAACAAAAAATGCACAGGGAAATTCCTGGAAACAAAAACCGCTCTTAGCGAGGAAAGAAGAAAAATAACTAAGAAGAACTAAAAACGCTCTGGCGAGGAAAGAAGAAAATAACAAAGTAGAACTAAAAATGCTCTGATTTAACTCAAGGAGCTGCAAAGTCAAAACGGCAAAAGCCAAACCAAAAATCACTTCTCGAGGAAGGTAGTTAAACTTCAAATAAAAAATGCTCTGATTTAACTCGAAGAGCTGAATGGTCGAAAAGGCAAAATGCAAAACAAAATCTCTCTTACCGAGGAAACAAGAAACAAGAAACAAGAACGGGACAGACAAAACTATGACTTGGACTGATAATAGCATAAGGCGGGTGTGCAAGACGAAAGGACATGACACACTGGCACAGGACAAGGGGAGATGCAGACTATAAGGACACAAGAGGGAAGTGGGGGAACAGGTGGACACAATCAGGAATCAGGGAAGACAATCAGACTGGTGACACATGAGGAAGGGCAAGGAACCTGAAACGAGAGGAGAGTTAATTTCCAAAATAAAACAGGAAGTCACAAAACAAACGTGGAGACAGGACAAAAACCCAGCTTGACATACAGGTGTGACATATTGGACCTGAGGCTGCTCCACTACCCAGCATGCTCCTGGCTCTCTGATGCCCCGGTCGCTGAAAAATAAAATGGATGAAAACAGCGGTAGGTCGGTGACTGACATCTTCACAGAGACCTGGATCCGTCGTGGTCCAGGATCAAGCTGCACTTGACGGGTGGACATCAGGACAGAGAGCAGGACTCTGGTGGACCAGAGGAGGACTCTGTGTTTACATCATGATGCTTGGTGCTCAAACACAGTCAGAGTTGATGGACAATGTTTTCCTCATGTTGAGTTTTTAATGTGAAGATGTCGGCCATATTATCTGATCAGAGTATTGTTTCTGTTGCTGCTGTTTACATTCCCTATGATGAAAATGAAAAGATGCTCTACGGGAATGTAAAACCTTTTTGCTTTGTTTGTCATGTGTTTGTTGTGTTACGAATAAACTACAACTGAATTTGGTTGTGAATCCTGTGTTGAAAAATGACAATGATCCATGAATCCTTGAATTTACGTAGCTAAACCTCTACCTATACTGTAAATAATTGTATAATATATAACATGAATTATTGTATTGATTAGGATTATGTCCTATAATAGGGAGGTTTTATCGTATCACATCTTATTTTGACATATCTGTGGCTGCCCACCAAAAAGCTTATATATGTTAAAAAGGGAGATGATGATAACCTCCATTCAGTGATGAGCATGAGGCAAACATCCACCTAAACAAAACATCAAATGTAGAACCGAGTGAAATTCCGCCCAGCACAGATTTGAATGAATTTATTTCTGAAAAGGTGACGTTGCCTAATTCCAAAATAAGTATTGCGCTTTTATTTTGAAGGCACAAGTGCTGCATCCTCGTTAAACCGTGTGAGTGTGACGGCGCTCAGCGGTGTGTGCGCGCTGTGTTGTACAGTATGTAGACAACAGCATGGCCACGCTGACGACCTGCGTTTAACCACACGATAAAAACTCGAGGGAACAAATAACGCATTTTAATTAGTGAAGAGAGGAAAACAGGCTGGAAGAGAATCCCGGAGGAAGCTGACATGATGCAAAGGTAATTCATTCATTTTCTCCTGCAAATGACCAAGAATAATTAGAAGTTTACAATCAGTTATATCTGTTTATCCCTATTGCTGTCTTCATTAGCCAAAACCATGGCATTCTGACAAGTGTCATCCACTCATTTAGCCCAGTCTGTAACAAAGGTGTACATGAAGAAAGGAGAAAGAAATATTAATGTTTAAAAAAAAATATGTTTTTCAGATCATTTCAGATCTGGAAACAACAGAATGTTGTTTTCATTCTTTTTATATTTGAACAGTTAAGTTGGAAATGATCCACTTCTCTCAACGTCTGTCAAAATATTTCCTTGAACTGTCAACCGAATACATTTCCTGTTTATGTTATTGATTTGTTTTGTGAGTCTTTAGGCTGTCAGCTAAGCTCCACGCTCTTTCTTTCCCTCGGTATAGTGCTTCAGCTGGTACACCTGTGCCACACAGTCCTTATACTAATGGCTACAGGAACACCTGTAGGTTTGGTGCCTTGCATAAAGGCAGGGGCGTGTCCAGTGAGTGGCCTCACCCTGAAATCTGATTGGCCAGCCCAGGTGCCACCTCGGTATCTTAAATCATAATTGGCTATCTGCCAAGGCTTATTTATTTCAATTTTGTTGGTACTTTATACTGTGATGGTATTTTTTTAATATCTATTATTTTCTTCTGTTTATTTCCTTTTGAGGACTCAAAGAATAAAGTAGGAGAGCTTTCTATTACATTTGTATGTTGTGATAGGCAGGTCTATTATCTATTAATTCCAAATTTTAAACATGAATGTAAGACACTGTAAGACTGTAATGTTAGTGGTTAAAGTAGATATGATTAATGGAGACACAAATGGTGAATTAATGCTGTCCCTACATGTTTGTGTATTTGTGTACACACGTGCTTTATGCCACCCACTTGGGCCAACCAAGTTGAAAAAGTGTGGATATGCCACTGGCTCAAACAGCCCAACTTTAACTCCTAGGGTTAACCCATTCACGTTCTCTTAAGTGCCAGCTATCTGTAATCATTGTGTCTTGAGAGTAAATACTAGACGAAGAAGAATTCCACTCAGGCAGGAAATAACGGGGCTTATTAATGACAGTCGGGTGTTTATCGTGTCGACAATTTAGCGAAAATATAAAATTCACTAATTAACATGTATCGTTTCATCTGTACAAAAACTGAAGTGTAAAAAATGTGCGGTTTTGCATGTCTTTGCACAGATTCAATAAACAAGATAATGTGCATAGCAGGTGGATTAAGTTAAACCAAAAAAAAAAAGAAGCTATTTTCAAAAATGTTCCTGACATGTTTTCTTGCAGCGAGTTAGAAGATTGTTACCACTCTCATGTCTGTATAATAAAATATGTCGCTGGAGCCAGCTTTTGTTAAGCAGCAGCTTATTAATATGTAGAAAATGGAAGTGTAAAAATGCCTGGTTGTGCTGTTAAGGAACAATGTTTCTTGGCCTGGAACAGTCTCTTTGAGGAGTTCCGCTGGTTGCCTGGTAACCTCAAGGTGATGATATTGATAGTACAGATATGTGCTCAAATACTTCCCAGAACGTTAAACAATTTCTTAAGACAAAATCAATTCATCAATATGTATATGTTTGTGTAAGATCTTAAAGTGATAAATGGCCCATTTCTCCTTTATGCATATATGTATGTTAACTGCAGTACAGCAAGAAGGCCTCCATCTAAATAGAGTTATTGGGCCACCTCACTCAGTCAAGCATGATGGACAGTCAGACATGTGCAGAAGATCCGCCTCACTCAGTCGACGTGCGTGTGCAATGGAATGGAGAGTGGATGCAGTCTGATTAATGGCAGAATAGTGCAACTAAATTACTTTTCGTTTCGTGTGCCCCTCAATTTACTAGAGGCAGCCCTCAGGAGAGGAGGTCCAATATGTGTGTGTGTGTGTGTGTGTGTGTGTGTGTGTGTGTGTGTGTGTGTGTGTGTGTGTGTGTGTGTGTGTGTGTGTGTGTGTGTGTGTGTGTGTGTGACCAGGCGGGGAGGTGAGTGAAAGAGCAACAGATGCCCCGTAGAGTTTCACAGTGCTGCACGCTGGTTAATTGGCTTTCTGCAGAATGAGAAACCTCGAAACAAACCTCAGGATTCTTTAGATGGAAAAAAAAAAAAAAGGTTTACACTTTGTCCCCTGATAACCCTGAAAATCTGTTGACGCATTTAAAGTTTGTAAAATGGCTTTAATCACAAATGATTTTGCTGTACGGGATTTTAGGATTGTGGCTGTAACTTTACCAGAAATGCACTAGGAGGCATCATAAGTGCATTATGAGGGGTGTGTTATTAAAATAATCTTTATGCACTCATTGAGTGTGTTTATGCCTAGAGTGCTGTATTAGGGGTTATTTGTTACACTACATGCTCAGCAGCACCAGAAGGGCTCATTTCAATATTGCCTATTGATGCCTATCCACATTTAATCTTATTAAAGCTTCAGCGGGAACAGTTCCAGCTCTTATAGATAGCCATAAAACTTCCACATGGGATTAAGACCATTATTTTTTGTATTACGAGTTTACAATTTGCATACATTTCCAGAAATTCAAAAATCTTGTTACATTTTGTTGACATATTAGCAAATATTCATCCAGGTTTTTATATCTGTGAGGCAGTTGGTGATGGTGGAGTGGGTAATGGGGGTGATGGATTTGGTGGAGATGTAGAGCTGGGTGTCGTCAGCATAGCAGTGGAAATGGAGACCATGGTGGCGTATGATGTCGCCAAGTGGGAGCAGGTAGAGGACGAAGAGGAGGGGACCGAGTACTGAGCCTTGGTGGACACCTTGAGAGACTGAGGCTGTGTCAGACTTGAATTTGTTGATGCTAATGAACTGTTCACGGTCAGAGAGGTCCGATTTGAACCAGGAGAGGGCTGTGCCAGTGATGTGGAGGGAGGACTCGAGACGGGAAAGGAGGATGGAGTGGTTGATGGTGTCGAAGGCTGCACTGAGGTCGAGTAGTATCAGGATGTTGAGGGAGTGGTCATCTGTAGTTGTTGTTGTGGATGTTGGGGTCCAGGCCAGGCTTTTTGAGGATGGGTGTGACTGAGGCCAGTTTGAGGGCGGGAGAGACGGAGCCAGTCTGTCCTGATTATTAATTGAATAAATTATTCAGAGTATTGTATAAGTTAGTCTGTTTTTTATTAAATCAACTCTCTTGAATAAATATAACTCTGCAATTTCGTCAACATAAATACAGTGATGGCATCTTGATGAGTTCTTGGGAATGTTTGGATCACACAGTGTGTGGTGATTTAAGTTATATATATATGCGCAAAATCAAATTTTGACAACCTCATAGCAGACGAATCCCCCTAAGGGCCCCGGACCTCAGATTGTGGTTCCCCACTGAGTTAGACAAATTAATTGTGTCTTTTGTGTGACTATTTTGATATTTGGAAGTCAATAATTTATTCATGATAAGAAAACATGTTATTTTGTACAGATAGGAAGTTGCTCATCCAAACCCCTCTGGATTACGAACATGCATAAAACACAGCAATCCAGGGTCTCTGCCAGGAATAATAATAAAAAAGATACTTTACAGGAGGCACATTTCAAAGGAATAACTCAGTGTGTAGGTTGTGGATGTAATGATAGTGAGTTAGCAGTCAAGAGAGACAGAGGCAGAGAGAGAGAGAGACAGAGAGAGAGAGAGAGAGAGAGAGAGAGAGAGAGAGAGAGAGAGAGAGAGAGAGAGAGAGAGAGAGAGAGCGACAGAGAGAGAGACAGAGAGAGAGTGAGAGAGGGAGACAGACAGAGACAGAGAGACACAGAGAGACACACAGACAGACAGACAGACAGACAGAGAGAGAGAGAGAGAGAGAGAGAGAGAGAGAGAGAGAGAGAGAGTGTGTGTGTGTTGGTGAGTATGAAGTTAGCAGTAACGTTTTAACTGTGAATGTAGCAGTGCAGTGTGAGTCCATGGTCGGCAACCTTTTGATGTGATTTGAAGTGCCGTTGTGCATCAATATTTTTTTTAAACAATATTCTCCCATTATCAGGACATTCTTATTATATATGAAAGCAATATACAAGATGGCTGCCATCCTTATGGAAACATCCACACATGAGTTGCCTACTTTGCAGAATTCGATAAGGTTATTATGGACGAGCAGAAGCCAATCAGAGGCAGAGTAGGGCGGGTCTTTTGCGGATTGCTGGTGCGAAAAATAATCAATCAAACTATTGTAAATATCAGGTCACGCAACTAGAAATGGCGTAATTATATGTCACATATAAATAGTTACTGCCTGACGCACAGGGACTATTTACCTGGTCATGATGAGTAGAGTTGGGTTGATTTCCCGTTCTGGTCCGGTTGATTTTGTGCAAACCAGCTGAACCGGCATTTGTCATTATGACACGTTCTGGAAAATTAAAAATTAGCCTACCACAGCAACCTGTGCCAACAGTGTTAAATCCAACTTGTATTGCATTAGTAATAAGCAATATGTCCATGTGATTAAGATGACATTATGATTGTTTATAAAAAGGACTAACAGAGCCACTAATGTCTGACAGGCGACATGAGGGAGAAACAAGAACACAATGTGTCCTGCTGATTGTGGTCACTCTCTGCTATCTCTTCTTATTCGCTGTTTTTTCTTCTTATGTATTTAATATTCATTCACGGTTGGTAAACCAGCTTAGAGGTGGATTACGTCCACTGAGTGGACTGGAGTCCCTACACCCTCGTTCATGGACTCTCTTTGTGTCATTATGTCCTACCTAGTAAATAAATGGTAAATAGACTGTACTTGTATCTCTCTCTTCTAGTCTTCTGACAACTCTACATGTCATCATTCACCCATTCACACCCATTCATACACTGATGACAGGAGCTACCATGGGTGCCACCTGCCCATCAGGACTAACTAGCGTTCACACAACATTCACACACCGTAGGCACAGCTATGGGAGCAATTTGGGGTTAAGTGTCTTGCTCAAGGACACATGGACATGGACTAGTAGAGCCGGGGATCAAACTGCCGATCCTCTGATTGAAGGACGACCTGCTCTACCAAGTAAAGTTCGGTTTAGTGGTCCGGTCTCGTGGCTTATTATGAAATCGGTTTGACATCTTTGTGATACATGTTAAAAGGGAAAATTACTGATTATACAAAAATAACTTCTGAACTACAGCTAACACAAATCCTGAATCAGCTGTAGTCACCAGACATGACAACAGATTATTGTGTCCTCACCAGATCAAGGACAAAAGAACAATTAAACCAAGGGAGATGAATGCAAGGTATCATGACAATTATGACAGTTTACATTGATCGGAGAGAATTAATCCTAATATCCCCTGTGACGTGCACCCTGATCCAGCCAAACACATGAAATATAAAAACATCCATATGTACTCACCAGAGGATGACACCTTTGAGCTTTACTCTAGCACCATCCTCTGGACAAAATGTTAACTTTGTTCACAAGATATCTCATAATCTCGAAAAAACTTCCAGAGAAAAATGAACTTATTGCTGATCTCTATCTATATGCCATTACTGCATCTCATTGCCATTTGAAACCACCAGCTTGCTTTGTTCTATCACCCCCCACCCCCCCCCCCTCTTTGTTTTATCTACCATATGCTTTTGTAACCACTGATTCTGGTAAATCCTGAGGGAGAGATAGCCTGTGGTAAAGTGTGTCAAAAAAAAAAATCCAAATCCAATTCAAAGGTTATTGTCGATTCAATTCCCCGTTTGTCCAATTAATTGAACTCTCTTTCTATTTCTAGGTGACTCAATGGGGTCCTGAGTGGAAGTCCTGAGATCTTATTCAACGTGTTATTCTCTTTCACACTTAATTAGTTAAAAGGAAGATAGAGAGCGGAGCGGTAAAGGTGAAGGACAGACGGAAATATCGAAGATGAGAAAACAACACCGCACAATGCTTATGTGATTAAAGACTTGTCAAAAAAGCTCATTCTCATCTGTTACGTCCCCCGAAGTGATAACTCAATAAAACGTGTGAGCTGCTAAAGCTTCACAACAGTCAATGTCATGCCAAGTTTAAATAACAGTGAAGGAGAGATACCATGGCGACATTTCAGAGTCATGCCCCTCATCACTTTAGTCAAGTGAACGTCACCTCTGATTGATAAACACTTGGGGTATAAAAAAGACAAACCGCGAGCAGATATGGCCGACAACGGGAGCTCCAGAATCGACACCCCAACCAACATCTCTCTGAGTGCCAGTGACGCCGTCTCCGAGTCGCTGGAGTACAAGACAGTGTCGGTGTTCCTGGTCCTGCTGGTGTGTGGCATGGGCATTGTTGGGAACATCATGGTGGTCCTCGTGGTCCTCACCACCCGTCACATGAGGACACCCACCAACTGTTATCTGGTCAGCCTGGCCATAGCCGACCTGACGGTGCTGGTGGCGGCAGGGCTGCCCAACGTGTCGGCCAGTCTGACGGGCACATGGGTCTTTGGCCACGCCGGCTGTCTGGGCATCACCTACCTTCAGTACCTGGGCATCAACGTGTCCTCCTGCTCCATCACTGCCTTCACTGTGGAGAGGTGAGGATGGACAAACTACAACTTTTGCTAGATTGTACTGTTTTGAGTTGGTATTGGCGTTCATTTTACTTTTACAGGAGAATGCTTTGTCTTTTAATTTGCATAGGTTACAGAGGACAAGTGTTGAACTAATGCTCTACATGCGAACAAGGTAAACAATGTGGGGGTTAGTGATAAAACCAATGGTCTCGGTTTATTTTCATTTTAAAACAGAAACAAATGCCAACACATTGCTGACAGTTTATGTTCAAGGACTATACTCGTGTTTTTGATGCTTCTTGCACGATTTGGTGCTTTGCAGGTCTTCGAAGTCTTAGCTAAAATAATTGGTCTTAGACATCTGTGTTACATATATCCCCATCTGTCACCTCTGGAGACTGTCCTCCCAAGAAGAACATCAGCAACAATCGATCAGCAAGTTCCCCAAAACAACATATTTCAAGTGACAAAGCCCTCAAGAGGCAGTTTGAAAGTATGACAGGAGCAAAAGAGGAAGTAGTGAGACATCGTTGTTGAGCACAAAATCTGTGTAGTGAGGAGATCTTGATGGATGAATAGGTCAATAAACATGGAGACTGGTGTTTATTTACCTGTTTTTCTACTGACCAAGATTTCCTTCCCTTACATAAACCATGTTTATTTTTGCAACCACGACGACAAAGGTCCTCTAACCCCCCTAACCAAAGCTGTCACCAGTTTTTTTTTTTTTTTTTCTTCCGTTTTATTTAGACTTTCCCTGCCTCTTGTGTCCTGCGCTCACTTCACTTCCTGCCCTTGTCGGTTTCCCGCCCTTTTGCTTGTCTGCCCCGCCCTTGATTGAATCCTCCTGTGTCTAATCACCTGGACCTCCCCAGTGTATTCAAACCCTGTGAGTCCCCTGTCTCGGTGTCGTTCGTCTGTTGTGTTACCTGCTCTGCCTGGATATGATCATTCATGGTATGTTCCCTGTGTTGCCCCTTTTCCTGTTCAGCTCTGCTTTGTCAATTATGTTTCCTTTATGATTGTTTTTTTGATATCCGTATCCCATTTTTGAGTTTTGCCCGTTCCTTGTTTTTTCCCTTGGATTTTTTTTGTCACGCGTTTGTTGCACTGCAAGTTTTACTTTGGACATTTTCTTCATTTTTGTTTTCTTATTAAATCCTCATCAAACAAAAAAATGAGTCCAGACACTGGTGGTGGCTGATAGAATGATGATGAAGATTGGGTGGAGATGGTGAGGTGGAAGGGGGCGTGTAGCAGCAAGAGGAACGCACTAAAGGCATAGAGACCATCATATTTAAGAGAAAGCAGCGAGGTCTAAGCATGCAAAGGTATAGTCTTCCTGACTGAACTCACGCTAGAGCTTCATTTTGTTGTGTTTCCACCATTTGCAGTGCGCAGACACAGACAAAGGGGATGCAAGGGGAAGGATTTAAATAGTTTCATTGTAAATTTAAGTAGAGTGGAATTGGGTCTGTGGAAATCTGAAGAAGCTGCTGGTGTGGCGTTGAGGGAGTGAGGCCGGGGATATGGCAGGTAGGATGACGTGGCGGTGAGTGGCAGGCAAGTTGGCGTGGCCAGGCGAACGGCGATGAGTGTCTGGTGTTGCAGGAGGGAATGGTGGAGAGGACAGGCAAGGTGGAATGTAGATTTACAGGTTTGATGGTGTGAGCAATGAAGCAGACGAGCAATGATCCTAACACACAGTCGTTAGAAGTGAATTATTGTTCATGGAGTTATTATCTAAAATGTCCCAGAGTACTACCACTGAGGGCTGTCATCAACCTGGCAGAGTGGGTGAAAAGCCGGGGTTTATATACTGTGGCCCAGTCCCAATCCCCACACTCACTTTGAGGCTCCCGTAAAGTCCATGAGGGTTTAGTTCTAACCCACTTTCAAATTGATGAGTGTTTGAGGGCTCTCTCTCAGACATTTTGAGTCCTTTGTGTAAGTAAACATTTCTCCAAGTTTTGCCTAAGGGAATTACCCACAATTCATAGCAATTTCACGTGAAACACGGGGTAACCAGTGGAAGCATGGAGATGTAAACAAAGGAATATAACATTTTACTCAGAATCATTAAGGATTAAAGATGGAACAAAAAAACACATGAAATCAGAGGAATGGAAGCAGAGATTATATTACAGAGATTTATTCATCAAACATTTCATTTTGTTATTGAAGCTGTTTTGACAAAAACGAGTAAATAGAATATTTTAACTTACCGCTCATCTTGTGAGGAAAGAGCTTGTAAAACTTTGAAATCTGGGAGTAAAAAGTAGAAAATAAGTACCCAGAATTAAACATAATATTTTTGACGTCATGGTAACGTGATATGTTGCAGCAAAGTGCTGTTCCTATTCGTATTTACACCATGTCAAGCCCTTATAGCCTCTCACACTGAACCATCTACCAGGTGATGTCAGTAAGTCCCAAAGGGTTCAGGGACTTAAGGCCTTAGGGGGGACATTGGGATTGGGCCTTCGGTTGATGAGGCCGAACATAAGGTGTGTTGGCGGGGTGGAGTGACGAGCTGATGTAACACAGGTGAGTGAAAGTAGAGCCGGGATCTGAGTAAGGAAAAACAGACACAGAGAGAGAGAGGAAGACAGACACAGGAGGGAGGGGGAGACAAAGGAGAACTGGGAAACAGGTTCACAAAATTTGATACCTAGCTGTCTGTATTTGGTTGTGTTTTCTGTATTTGCAGTGCTTTGTCTAAATTGCATGCATTTTCAAGACGTTCTCTTCATTTGTTTTGTCAATTTGCATGTGCACTCTTAATTTGCAGAGCGATTTGTTCCCCGAGGGTCACTGCAGCGTCAGACGGGAAACTGTTCTTTGCGTCGCTCTGGAGGAAATGGACACACAATGTATTTATTGTTTAACTTGAGGGACTTGTTGGAACTCAGCTCTGTGACTCTGCGCCAGACTTTAACACATGATATCGCAAAGAAAAGGAGCAATTGGAGCAGCAAAGTCTTTGGAAATATTGGATGTACATTTCGGTTTCATCCCTTCCAGGGAAGCCGACATCTGTGAGATAAATAGTATCGTAGATGCAACCCTGTGCTGGATAGCTGGGCGGTAAAAAAAAAAGGCCTAAGTAGTTAGGACCTGTTGGGACATTACAAAAAACATTTTTTTTAAATATCTGTGGAAATAGTAGTATCCATCCATGCAGATAGTTTTGTGTTTACTCATTTACATTTTGTGTCTTTCTCCACACCAATGCAATGGAGGTTATTGGAATTTACTTTGTGCTTGTTACTCTGGATAATTCTTCTAGTTTTAATTGGAACTGTTCTCTATCAAAGAAGTCCATTCACCTTCACTCTTATCCAGGTGGCTGCAGAAATCGAGAATGATATCCTCAAAATTGCTTCCTGTACAACAAATTATACTTTATTTGCAAACATTTCCCAAACCATGCTGTAGTGTTTTATATTTCTCAATGTGTTGTTTACACCTATACCACCTAAGTCATGTGAATAAACTGTGAGAGACTTTAAAGATGGTTATGTAATATATCACACACAATGTGACTGCTTCCTCTACTAGTGGCACAGTTAAATTGCAGTAAAGACATTTCACACATGAGAGCAGTTTTCAGTCGCCTTCAAAGAACTAACAGAACTTGTTTCGGATTCATTCATTTGTTAATATATATTTATGTGGAAATGTGAGTGTATCTGCAATGTATTCTATCCTTTGTTCTTTTATGTCCGCCTGTGAAACACTTTGCTGCTCGTTTTGATATGTGTTGTATAAATAAGCGTTATTATTATAATCACACAAGATATGTTTTTAGATTAAACCTTCGTTGCACAACATGAGACTAAAAGCCAACAATCGAGCATTAAATATTACAATTACACAGAAAACTATGATTTTCTACAAAACCATGGTGTTGTCAAAACTAAGAGCCAATCAGCAGTTTGATCTGGTGACAGCCAGGCGTTTCCCATCATGCATTGGGTCATGCAGTCGGTGGAGAGCAACTGCAGCGCCTGGCTCTAAAATCTGCAGCCGCCTCGATCCTGTGTGGTTATTGTTGACCACGTGTGCATGACATCAGAGCAAGTCGGGATCAAGTCGGACACAAATCTAACTGGCATGCATTGTGTGGCGATCGCCGGTGATCGATTCCGAGCAGGTCTGGCTAATCTCGAACGAGCCTAGTGTCAGCTGCAGTGTTTACAGGCAAGCAAGAGAAGTGGACTCATTCACTGGCTCATTCACAAAGTTAGGGTTCACAATCAACTGGAAGTGTAGCAGACCCCTGCCGCTGTGAAGTATCTGGAATAGGGCTCTATGAAATCTCTTTTGGTTTTTTTCAGATTCTGTATCATTTTTTACATGTTCCTCCCAACATTTGTCTTGTGTTCTCATTGGCTGTAGCTCCCTGACGGATCAGATATTTAAACTGCTAGATGAGCGTCGAGCCAAAGCCAATTTGCCTCCGAACTTGGTCTTTTGTTGGGAAGCTCCAAAAATGCCGAGTGGAAAATCAGGGCTAAAGTCTTGTAGTGTGTACTATGCTAGCCATCTCAGAGGGCCTTTTCAATATGACTGTGTGTGCAGGAGCTGAGCCTTGCCCTCAGTGAAGCACTGACATAGAGACCAGTGGAGAGAAGCAGCATGCCCGTAAATGAAACCAAAACATGGGGGCATAGCTTTTTTCTGTTCATACGTCTTAGTAGTTGTGAAATTTGTTTTTTAAATGGTAGTGAAAACCCTGACTTTCATTAATTGAATCCTCATTTTTGCGGATTCCACTTGTGTCATCAAATTCAGCTGTTGCATTTTGTCCACGGATGGACGGCCTTGCTGCAAGAAGTCTGCAACTGTGGCAGGGTGTAATGGTAACGGTGTTGACCATCATGCAGGCTCTGGGTTTTGTGGCAGTTGCCCATCAAATGGTACCACTGGGGTCCCTGGACATGCAGAACCTACAGAGGTGGTTTGCCAGCCTTTGATTGGATGCCAGGACACAATGAGGGCTGGTTTTCCCCTGCCTTGGTAGAACGGTAGGTGATGTTTGGCCCCAATGGAGGACCAACACATCAACTTCATTGAGCTATAGGCATTGTTCTTAGTCTTCCAACACTTAAGGCCCCTTGTATGTGGGAGAAACATTTTGGTGAGCACCGTCAACCGCACCATGGTGGCCTACATGAACAGACAGGGCGGATTTCGGTCCGCTGCTCTGTTTAGGATGGTGGAGGGCCTATAGTTGTGGGCCTCAGAGCACTTGTTGTTTTTAAAGGCTCCCCACATTCCTGGGTTGGGGAAGCGGAAGTTGATCTGTTTGCCAGCCAACCTCATCCCTTTCCTGTTGGAGAGAGTGAGGTGGGAACAGTTGTGGCTGATCGGCGCCGTGGTATGCAGGAATGACCCAGACGATGGTGGCCCAACCCTGGACCATACCCCAGTTCTGGGTCGTGCTTTCCAGGCTTTGGTTTGGACAGGCTGAGGATGGCTGGACTATCTGTACAGATGGTGCAGATCATCCATGCACCATTGCCCTTTTGCAGTGTTTGATGGATAGAGGACTGTCTCATGCCACTGTTAAAGTGTAGGCAGTTGCCATTTATTCCTTCCACGAGGGTTTTGACGACAGACCGGTCTCGTGAAGCGGTTCTTTCAGGGTGTTGGTAACGCTTCCCTCCTTCCCACAGTGGGAACCGCCATTGGTGCTCAAGACTTAGGTAGGTAAATGATAACTTGTCAATAGACTGTACTTGTATTGCGCCTTTCTATTCTTACGACCACTCAAAGCGCTTTAACACTACATGTCATTCACCCATTCATACACTGATGGCAGGGGCTACCATGCAAGTTGCCACCTGCCCATCAGGACTAACTAAGCATTCACACCCATTCACACACCGATGACCTTCGGGAGTAATGTGTCTTGCCCAAGGACACATCGACATGGACTCGAGGAGC